>NW_007377924.1:201095-232690 GCF_000475195.1 Diaphorina citri | reverse complement strand
TTTTTTTTTTTTTTGTCAATTCTTTGAATTGAACTCTGAATCTTCTGCATGACAAGCAGGCACATTGCCACTATATTAACTGTCCCCCTGATATTTTTATAAGCTTAACCCAACGTTTAGTTCTGTTTGCCCCTACATCTAAGCTTCGGAGTGGGCTTTTTGTGTAGAGAGTAGAGAGTTAAACTGAAAATTTCCCCCTGATATTGATTTGTCTATTCACCTACAGTCTTGGTTCTTCTTTTACAGACTCACACTCACAATGTCAACGTGTCAGCGTGAAGGTAAAGACTTCATCATATTTGCCACCAAAGAAGACCATGCCATACCTAGCAGTGTAGAACTACCTCCCCCTGAACCACAACCAGGTCTGATTCTACCTGATGGTTCTATCAATTGGAACTGCCCGTGTCTAGGCGGTATGGCTACAGGACCTTGTGGTGTACAGTTCCGAGAGGCATTCTCCTGCTTCCACTATAGCACAGATGAACCTAAAGGTAATAAATATGCTCAACACTGATTTTTTTTCTCCTCTCATCACATGTCCAAGATATTCTATGTTTTAAGTTAACAAATGTCGACGGATAACTCTCGAACGGTTTGTATGATTTTTGATGAAATTTGACAAAAATGTCCAACAGAAAAAGGAAATCTCCTTTGATTCTGGACCTGATCTTTGTCTTGTGTTTTCAGGCGTTAACTGTTTCGAAGCATTCAAAACAATGCAGGACTGTATGGCTCAGTATCCCACCCTGTATAAACAGAATGATGATGACGATGAAGACCTAGATGATGATGTTAAAGATGTATCCATACGAAAAGAAGCCCAGGAGAAGGCAGATAGAATAATAGAACAAGCAGACTCTGGTAGTAGTCATACGAACAAGAAGTAGAATATGTGAGGGTCTGGTCAGAAAACCGAGAAGTCAACTTTTAGTGTACCTATCATTCTTGTGGAAGTTTGTTTGACTTCCACAATTATGGGCTAACACCGGCTCCATTTCTCAACTCTCGAAATTTTTGAGTTGTGGCGGCGTCATCTTGGATGTTGAAAAACTTTTGTAGGTGTCTTCATCTATGTTACAAGATATGTTTCAAACACTATACATAAATCTATGGTTCAATTGTTAAATGGCATACATGGAGAATGGGGGGGTCTATGAAAGGAGGGCCATTTTTCATACTGAAAACAGAATGATAATGCTAATGCCTTTTCAAATCAGTATGGAAATCAGCCGACCGGTACCCTTGGACGGAACGGCTTAAGATTTGATTGATGATGGAAAATTTCTTTTCTTTCATAGACCTCCTCATAATGATCTATGGTTTAAATTTATACATGATCTATGGTGCAATACCATATATTGTTATAGCATTCCTTACTATTCATTGTGTTCTGGGAGGTTCAAGTAGCTTTAGTTATCCTATCAATTTGTTGTGGTTGTTATTGTTCTAGTCTCCTAATAAGATCAACTAATTGCACAACAATCATGAGCTCTTGGTCATTTGATTCTTTTTTCTCCTAAAAATATGGCTTTTGCTAAGGGCCTGTCCCCACTTGTCGTTCAAAAAAAAAAAAAAATCGTGTCGCGTGTAGTGGGAACACTCATTTAAATTACGTAGCCTATAGGATATTCGGAAAAAAATTGAATGACGCTCACAACAAATGGGAACAGGTCTTAAAATTGATCAAATATGGTGTTTTAGCACGGTGTCTATTTATGAGCTTATGACAAATACCTACTCAGGTAAAGGTATGCATTCGGCGGTCTCTAGTGATTTCTTACTAGGACAAATTGTATGAACGCCTGAAAACTAGTTGAGTTATGCAATAATGTGTTTCACAACAACAGATGCATGTGTGTCACAGATGTTTCTCTAGTGTCTAGTGTTACAGATCGCAAAGGTATTTTTCCTGTGGGAGTTTTTTCTTTCTTTCTTTCTTTCTTTCTTTCTTTCTTTCTTTCCTTTTTCTTTATCTAGAATTGCAATTCCCAACTCTGGATTTTTTCGGCTGAGAAGACAAGATGAAGGAAAAAAAAACATATGAAAGTTAAGCTTCCATGATAGTTTTGACTTTGTTGACCAAATTCCGTACGCTTTCTTTAAAAAGAAGTGGGAAAAGTGCTTCAAAACAGGTTAAAATCGTAAAAAAACAAGAGAGAGAGATAGAGAGAAAAACTTCCACAAAAATCCGGTTAAAATCTACAAATACAAACCCTTGTGATCAAACGCAATTTTGAATCTTCGCGGCTCAGCAGTTTATGCTATCACTATACGTAATACGTATGTATGTATGATTGTAATTTATTTAATGTTGATTATGCAGCACGGGGTACATGGATAATGTTTTGTTTTGCATATATTAGCAATCATAGTGTGGCAGGTCCCTCAACATGCGTTATGAAATTGTGAACACCTGTGTATATAATGAACACTTGTAGTGTCGTATCACACCATACTCCCATATCCTATAACCTATAATTAACACCAAGTTACATTTATTTGTAATTTTCACGAGAATTTTTTTCTCGTGAAAATTACCCATTTTCATGGAAAACATATCTAGGTGATGGGATCTGCCCCCCCTGGGCCGTTGTCGGTGTTTTTCTGGCGCACCCTATATAAGACCTTGGTTAGACTGTGGGGGTAAAGGGACTTTTCAGTCCTATCCCAGCAGGATGAACAAGGTATATTCTATTCTATTCTATTCTATTCTACAAGTTCAACATGAGATCAAACCTCCGAGGACGTTCACTTGGGCTGGAGAAATCCATAGCAGAGAGTTCACAAAATACCAGACAATCCAATATGTATTCTCAATTTCGACAACATTCATGAAGAAACAATCGTTCTGTATGGGATAGAGCATCACTGGCTGCTAAAACTTAAGTAAACAATACTCAGTATTTCTTATGTTTGTTCTCTATGTTAGTTGAGATGGAGGATTGTCTCTTCTGTACAGTGCTGAGGGGTACAGGAGCACCTGTAGTGGATGGTATCATACTTGCTGTGATACCTAGAGCCTCCACAAATATCTGAAAAACAAAACAAACAAATATACAAGAATTAAAAGTCGGAATTTACATTAGTGGTTCAGTATTCCGTGGAATTCAGGTTGGATTCACTCGTTCCCAGGTCCACATCCACAATCTCATGTTACCTCTACGAATGCTTGGAGATGGAGACACTTAGAAAAACCTGAGATTGCAGAGTACCACCCAAAAGCCAGAATTGAAACTAAAATCTGGTGAGTAAATTTATACGTTATCCAGATGGATATGGCAGCAATGAGTTATCAACCCAAAATGAAAGAACCAATCAGAATGCGAGAATTCCTTGCATTGTTGCAATTAAGGTAAAGGTCTATTTTTATAAACTCTCTCTTTTAAAAAGTAAAGGTAGCTTCGATCTGTAACCTTTTTTTACAAGAGGTTGAATCACTGTGCAATGTGGGAGGAAGCACTGTGCAATGTACCTTCCTCTTTTAAAGATTTTCTACCGTTGCACCTTTGACATGTTTGGCAACGTAGCCTACTTTTGTAATGCCTCCTTGCTGCCATATCCATCTGGACAACGTATAGGTAAAGTAATATGAGAGTGTACACTTAGGCACGACACGATTTTTTTCCGAACGACAAGTGGGCACGGACCTTAATAGTGGTAGCCTACTGTCGGGGGTAAAGTCAATCGACATCGATTTAAACCGATATAAAGTACCTGCCTCGGTGGTGTAGTGGTCAAGGCGCTCGCCTGGTAAACAGGAGGGCGTGGGTTCAATCCCAGCCGAGGTATGGAATTTTATCCTCAATATAATTTGAGAATTTGACCACAATAATAGTAGTAGCCTACTGCTGGAGTAAAGGGACTTATCAGTCCTATGCGAGCAGTAAAAATAAGCACTATTATTATCATATAGGTAGGTACCTACGTAGGTAGTGTTTACATAAAGCGGAACTTTGAGCAGGGATGTTTGGTATGTGGAGATCATACTATTCATATTATTCTTCTGGAAAATAAAAATTGAATTTTCGACCTTTTACAGTTATTTTTTCGGAGTTTCGACCTCGGATTTGGATTTTTCCCAACTTTTTACATAGGAATTGACCATTTATAATTTTTACCCATTTGCAACTGCTCCATTTCAGCCAAAGAAAGTAATGGATTTAAAAATAATTTTAATGTATAAAATAGAAAAAAATGTAGGTATACATATCAACAAATAAGTTTGACTCACTTCACACTCGAAAAAAATCGACACACTGCACCAGCACGCCAGATCAAATTACATACACAATTATTACACTGCACGAAGAAATTTTTGTCCCAAGATAACAGTGTCCCAAGTTCGGACAGTTTACGGTATTTTTCACAAATTTCTTTTACAAATAGGTAATAGCATATGGGTAACTGTGTGTCTTCAGATCCTAAATACATCGGGGAGCCCCCATTCAGTTCAGGCAAGGAAGGTATTGGTCCAAGGCGAAATAGACGGGACCTTTCACTGTGCACTGTAGTCCTCATGGTATTGATGTTGCTAACCATTATAGTTCTATCTGTCACTCTTATATGGAGGAGCGGATCAGCCAATATTGCGGAATTTCAAATTCCAGGTAAGAGAAAGATACCTACTTTTATCACAGGCTAGATGCCTCGAAGTTCCTACCGGACCGGATTAAAAATTTAATGACGAGAGAAAGGAGACAGGATAGGAGAAAGCCAGCCGTTCCGAGAACGAACCTTATCCGTTCAGGATAAAATCCGCCCCCGGCAGGAATCGAACCCGCGACCTAGCGCTTACAAGGCAGACGCGTTACCCTCCAAGTTAACTAGGATGGGTGACGATCTGGGCAAACGCGTCCTGCTGGCTTTTCCCGGCCCTACTCAGGCAGGGTGAGGTTCATGTAAGTAGGTGGGGGGGCACCTTGTCACCAAATGGAGAGTAAAACCCCCGGCACTGAAAAAGTTTGATAGAGGGAACTGTAACTGCTAAGGTCTTATCGTCCCGAAAAAGAGAAGGAAGACAGGATTAGAGAAAGCTTGCCGTTCTAGAAACGAACCTTATATGTTTAGGATAAAAATCCGCTACGGGTTGGAATCGAACCGGCTACCTGGTGCTTACAGAGTCTACTGTTTCTCTATTCTGTTCTAGATGTGTGTCTACTACCCCCGGAGCCAGGACTGTGTCGGGGTTATTTCCAGAAGTTTTACTTCAACCCCTCCACAGGCCAATGTGTTCAGTTTATATACGGAGGTTGTAATGGAAATGGTAACCGGTTTGACTCAGAGGAAGATTGTATACGTACATGTAAAGGTACCTATGTTGTAACCTAGTAACTTTTTTTAAGAGGTTTAATAGAGGGAACCAGTGGCGGCGTGGTCTAAATTCAAGTGTAGGGCGTGTAGGGCTCATGCACAGGTCTACCAAGTCCCATCACAGTACATGCCATTAATATTTATAGGCATTAGAGTGAACTTTTGAGTTGTATGGCCGCCATACACGCCATACATACACGCTACGCCACTGGAGGGAACTGTAACTGCTAAGGTCTTATCGTCCTGAAATTGAAGAGAGAAGAAAGCCAGCCGGTCCTAAAACGAACATTATCCCGTTCAGGATAAAATCCGGCCTAGGCTGGCGTAAAAGTATGAATAGTAACATCAACCAGTTCTATTGGTAAGAAATAAACACAGCCATAAAAAGAGTAATTTGGCCCAAGACGGGTGGGCCAGAGGTTCCATACCTATGGCTCATTAGACTTAAGCGGTCTGTCGTAGCCTGTCCACCCCGTAGTATGTGCTTCATCACATTGACAATACATAACTCGATAAGAGACACAACACTTCTCATTTAGGTGCTGGGTCTACACGAGTACACCAGAAAGTAACCCGTTGAAATATTTGCAATCGATATACGAGAACATTTTTCTTGGCTTTCTACATGGCAAACAATCGGTTACTACCAGACCGACCGTGCCCCCTCCAAATGAAGATAATATCTTGTTCCTATTTTATCGTTTCCTTTAGGGAAGTATTGTTTAACTGTTTTTTTCTAGATCCTACATACATCGGCCAGCACCCAGAAATTAACCAATGAAAGTCGTTGCAAATTTTCTGTCGACTCTGGGGATCAATCCTGGGACTTTCTGCACAGGAAGAGCGTTACCACTGGATCAACATTCAACCCTCACTTGACATGTTTCAGTTACCTCAAAATCCTGGCACAAAACCTTGATCCATATGATGAGAAAAATATTCCACCATTCTAACACAACATAAAGTGGAATCGTGAGGAAAAATCAATTGAAATGAAAATCAACAAAAGACTATTTTTTTACTATTGTTTCGAGAAAATAAAAACAGTCGGAATAGTCAAAATTTGGAGAGGACAAAATGTTGATCCCGTAAAATAGAGGCAGAACCTCACGGACAAAAAGACAGTAAGTAAAAATATGTAGCTGGGTGAAAATTATAAAATACAGCTGGGTGAAAATATACAGTTAGTTGTAAAGCTGTCATCTATCACAAAAAAGGAGTAAACACAAATTTTTTATGTTTTCAATTTCAATCATTGAACTTTATTATTATTTTTTTTTATCTACTACCTAGGAATTAGAAACAAAAACTGGAATCTTAAATAGGCATAAAGTGTAAATACATCTCAAGTTTCAAGATGAATAAGTAAAACAAAGATTCCCTGCCGGGGTGGATGTACTCCTAATCAGATATTCGTTCTCGGAACGGCTGGCTTTATCCTATCCTGTCGTTCTTCTCTCTTGGATTTCGGGGCTATAAAACCTTAGCAGTTAGTTCCCTCTATGAATGAAACCTCTAAGAAAGAAAAAAAAAATCATCAAACCTCTTAGAAGTTATTTAGACTATTTCATTGTGAAACCGGCTATAATGTTTATGCTAATCCTTTCCCCTATTCAATTGAGTGGAAATAATATTGTAATAATATCCGTTCATTTCCCGGGTTTCTATTTCCAATTCCAAGTTCGAACTTACATGTATTTACGCTTTTATCGCAGGTACAAAAAGTAGAAAAAAATCTAAACACTAAAATAAACGTTTAAATCTCTCTTTTACAAATAAACTATACATAATTATCTTACACAAGGAGAATATTCAAAATTTATACAATACGTAAGTATGAGGATGTAGCATGTCCCATCCCGTAGTATATCTCTCATCAGATGAGTGAAAAAAGACACAATACGTCCCACTTGGGTGCTGGGTCAACACGAACACACCAAAACGTAACCCACTGAAATACTTGCAATCAAAAAACAAGAAATGAGTGCAAATTTTTGGCAATGGTGGGATGCGGTTTTTACAAGGCACAATAGAGTATTTGGAGATCTTATTGAATCATACAAGATCATCAACAACCACTATTCATCCATCCAAGAGACTTCTTCAAGTGTCTCTTGGTGGTGACCGGACAAGAGGTGAATAAGTTATGACCTAAAAACTGACACAGGGTCTGCATTTTTTTTAAAAGGTGGTTTTGTGGACATTTCTAGGAAACGGGTCCGAGGTTGGGAGGATGACCCACAGATGGGAGGTGATCTTAGGTGATGTTTCAAAGTCATAGAGCAGGAAAAATGAGGACCAACGGATTTTTTCTTTTTCTTCTACGACTTCTAGATCCCGAGATGAATCGTTTTAAAAAATACCGGTAAATCGTGAACTTTGATGTCACGGGATAAGCTCCCGTACACGATGACGTCACATCAAATGTCCCAGCAAAGCTCCCTCTCAGGCAACACATTAATGTGTTTGTGCACATATACGTTTCTGTGCATTTCTTTCTGCTCCTCCGCAAGCGCGCTTGCATACCTACTGGCACTACCTAGCGGACGAAAAAAACAACTGCGTAAAGTCTGACGTCACTCTTTCTCTTTGGACTTAGAACGGAAAATAAAAATTGAATTTTCGACCTTTTACAGTTATTTTTTCGGAGTTTCGACCTCGGATTTGGATTTTTCCCAACTTTTTACATAGGAATCGACCATTTATTTATAATTTTTACCCATTTGCAACTGCTCCATTTCAGCCAAAGAAAGTAATGGATTTAAAAATAATTTTAATGTATAAAATAGAAAAAAATGTAGGTATACATATCAACAAATAAGTTTGACTCACTTCACACTCGAAAAAAATCGACACACTGCACGCCACATCAAATTACATACACAATTATTACACTGCACGAAGAAATTTTGTCCCAAGTTCGGACAGTTTACGGTATTTTTCACAAATTTCTTTTACAAATAGGTAATAGCATATGGGTAACTGTGTGTCTTCAGATCCTAAATACATCGGGGAGCCCCCATTCAGTTCAGGCAAGGAAGGTATTGGTCCAAGGCGAAATAGACGGGACCTTTCTCTATGCACGATAGTCCTCATGGTAGGTCAAAACTCCGAAAAAATAACTATAAAAGGTCGAAAATTCAATTTTAATTTTCCGTCAGAGTCCTGAACTCTGACGTCATACTTCAGGAGATGCCCAGAAACGTGTGCGCACAAACATGAATTACGCAGAAATGCAGGCGCACAAACAGATTAATGTGTTGCCTACGAGGGACCTTTACTCGGAACATTTGATGTGACGTCATCGCGTACAGGAGCGTATGCCGTGATGTCAGAGTTCAAGATTTACTGGGACCTTTACTCGGAACATTTGATGTGACGTCATCGCGTACGGGAGCGTATGCCGTGATGTCAGAGTTCAAGATTTACCAGTATTTTTCAAATCGATTTATCTCGGGATCTAGAAGTCGTGGAAGAAAAAGAAAAGTTCCGGAATCCCTCATTTCCCCAGCTTTTTGACTTAACATGTGGCCTTATCGTCCCGAAAATCGAAGAGAGAAGGAAGACAGGATAGGAGAAAGCCAGCCGTTCCGAGAACGAACATTATCCCATCAGAGCATCAGATCTACAAATTACAAATACAAACCGTTGTGATCTAACGCAATTTTGAATCTTCGCGGCTCAGTAGTTTATGCTATCACTATACGTAATACGTATGTATGTATGTATGTATGATTGTAATTTATTTAATGTTGATTATGCAGCATGGGGTACATGGATATGTTTTGTTTCAAAAATAAACTTAAAGTAAAATAGAGTTACAAACGAACAAATAACTTCGCTTGTTCTTATAAATCTCACCTGATGTTGTGCTGGCGTCAACTCGACAAACATCTGCTTCCTCCCATTTGCTTTATCGGTAGCACTGCTCTCCTCTCCCTCTCCCCCATTATCTTTCCCGCCCGGGCCCTTCACTCGTATAGGCTGTATAGTAGGCAGTTCGTCCGGGCCTATGTTCATCTTGGCTCTGTTATCCCGCAGTAGGAAGGAAGTATGGAATATATTCTCTATGGTGCGGGTGTAACTGGTTGGGTCTATGGTGAAGTGGAAGAAGCTAATGGGCCTCTCTCCGTTACGCTTGTAGTGGCGGTCTAAACATTTGTAGATCTGTATCACGATCTCGTTGATAGTCGGATCTGTCTTCTCGATAAACGCCACCTGGAATACAAAACGGAACAGGAATGTCCTTTAGGTTTCAAACATGTTTGTCACATTTTAACAAAATTAAACAAATCGTAGGGTCAAATCTTGTACAGAAAAAAATAAACCCTTAAAAACAATTTCTTGCTCTTTGTTAATATTTCGATCTCTGATTTAATGATCTAATTTCCTTCATCTGTTGAATATTTTCATCATATTTCATCAAAATCAGACAAACAAAACGAACTCAAAATCAAAGGAAAAATACTGTCGAGTTAAAACCTAGCACTAACTTCCATCGTTCCTTACCTTCTCTGAAGTTTTCTTCTCGGCCACCTTGTCTTTCTCTCGCCGCGTAATGACTCGTTTCTTCTGTTCTATCTCCGTGACAGAGGGCACAAACGTGTTAAGTACAATAGGATTGAACGTGGTTCTGTTAATGATATTGTCTCCGTACTTGTGCAGTCTGTGTAGATCTAATATGCCACGCTCATTCTGATACCTCTCCAACTGTAAACAAGAGGAAAGAGGAGTTACTCTAGTTATTATTTTATTTATTTTTTAAAAGCAAACACCGTGGCCGAGTGGGTATCACACTAGGCTTGCACGCCGGAGGTTCCCGTTTCGATTCCCCACGGGGTCGAAGTTTTTTCGACTCTGTCTGTGCTTGGACATTGGGGGTGCACTCAGCCTCGTGAGGACAATTGAGTAGCTACTTTATTAGAGTAGCGAGCAGTGGCGGCATTACCAGTGTAAAAAGATTATTGAAATGAGAAAAATTATTGTAAAGGCGCCACCTAGTAATGCTGTGATATCCACTAAAGTTGTACAGCTCTCTCCTTTACCACAAAGAATTCGTGATTTGATACCCTATTCCTGATTTGACATACAGGCCTAAAAAAGTAGTGCGAGATGTCAAATTTGTTTTGGCGGTCAGCAAGTCAACATCCTGAGATTTATGTGTTATCAAAACCTACACATCAATATTTTTATTTTCAGAAGAACCAAGTGCAGCCTAATTAGCTTCGCGTGTAGCACATCTGCCTTGTAAGCGCTATTTCGCGGGTCCGATTCCCGCCCGGGGAGAACTTGATCCTAAAAAGATGAGGTACGTTCTCAGGACAGCTGGCTGTCTGATATCCTCTCTGAGATTTCGGGACAATAAGATCTCCGTTGTTCAATATCCTATCAAAACTCTTTTTTTTTTTTTCTTTTCTTTTTTCAAGTCTTACCAGTTTATGAGCAAAATCTATTGGATTGAAAGCTCTCATTTTGGAGTTGACATTTTTGGCCAAGTTCTTAGCAGCTATGGTTGTGGATGCCAGAGCATTCATGTCCAAGAGGTAGTCAAATCGATTTATCTCGGGATCTAGAAGTCGTGGAAGAAAAAGAAAAGTTCCGGAATCCCTCATTTCCCCAGCTTTTTGACTTTAAAACATCACCCAAGTAAGCGCAACTGTTCTATTGTTTCTCTTCAGAGTCTACATGGGGGAAAATGGTTTCAGTATTCAAAGAAGGGAATAATAATCTAAAAAAGCAGCAATAAAGTGTTTTTTCAGTATCTAAAGGAAAAAAAAATGTTTTCAGTAGGGAAAATGGTTTCAGTATTCAAAGAAGGGAATAATAATCTAAAAAAGCAGCAATAAAGTGTTTTTTCAGTATCTAAAGGAAAAAAAATGTTTTCAGTATACCTACTACATAAAAGGAAACACGTGTTTTCAGGACAAAGAAAGATCGATCAAGTTGTTACAAAAGTAGTTGGAAGAAGAGGGTTGTATCGAATTCCTGGGAATTTCTAAAGCGGGAATTTTTGCTGAATTCGTTTTCAGGACAAAGAAAGATCGATCAAGTTGTTACAAAAGTAGTTGGAAGAAGAGGGTTGTATCGAATTCCTGGGAATTTCTAAAGCTTTTCCCGCGGGAATTTTTGCTAAATTCGTGCACGATAGTCCTCATGGTATTGATGTTGCTAACCATTATAGTTCTATCTGTCACTCTTATATGGAGGAGCGGATCAGCCAATATTGTGGAATTTCAAATTCCAGGTAAGAGAAAGATACCTACTTTTATCATAGGCTAGATGCCTCGAAGTTCCTACCGGACTGGATTAAAAATTTAATGAGAGAAAGGAGACAGGATAGGAGAAAGCCAGCCGTTCCGAGAACGAACCTTATCCGTTCAGGATAAAATTTGCCCCCGGCAGGAATCGAACCCGCGGCCTAGCGGTTACAAGGCAGACGCGTTACCCTCCAAGTTAACTAGGATGGGTGACGATCTGGCGTCCTGCTGGCTTTTCCCGGCCCCACTCAGGGTGGGTGATGTTCATGTAAGTAGGTGGGTACCTTGTCACCGAGTAAGTATAGGTGGGTACCTTGTCACCAAATGGAGAGTAAAACCCCCGGCCCTGAAAAAGTTTGATAGAGGGAACTGTAACTGCTAAGGTCTTATCGTCCCGAAAAAGAGAAGGAAGACAAGGTTAGAGAAAGCTAGAAACGAACCTTATCTGTTTAGGATAAAAATCCGCTACGGGTTGGAATCGAACCGGCTACCTGGTGCTTACAGAGTCTACTGTTTCTCTATTCTGTTCTAGATGTGTGTCTACTACCCCCGGAGCCAGGACTGTGTCGGGGTTATTTCCAGAAGTTTTACTTCAACCCCTCCACAGGCCAATGTGTTCAGTTTATATACGGAGGTTGTAATGGAAATGGCAACCGGTTTGACTCAGAGGAAGATTGTATACGTACATGTAAAGGTACCTATGTTGTAACCTAGTAACTTTTTTTAAGAGATTTGATAGAGGGAACTGTAACTGCTAAGGTCTTATCGTCCCGAAAGTGAAGAGAGAAGAAAGCCAGCCGTTCCTAAAACGAACATTATCCGTTCAGGATAAATCCGGCCTAGCTCTTACAAGGCCGACGCGCTACCAATCAAGCTAACTAGGCTGGCGTAAAAGTATGAATAGTAACATCAACCAGTTCCATTGGTAAGAAATAAACACAGCCATAAAAAGAGTAATTTGGCCCAAGACGGGTGGGCCAGAGGTTTCATACCTATGGTTCATTAGACATAAGCGGTCTGTCGTAGCATGCCCACCCCGTAGTATGTGCCTCATCAGATTGACAATACATAACTCGATAAGAGACACAACACTTCTCATTTAGGTGCTGGGTCAACACGAGTACACCAGAAAGTAACCCGTTGAAATATTTGCAATCGATATACGAGACCATTTTTCTTGGCCTTCTACATGGCAAACAATCGGTTACTACTAGAACGACCGTGCCCCCTCCAAATGAAGATAATGTCTTGTTCCTATTTTATCGTTTCCTTCAGGGAAGTATTGTTTAACTGTTTTTTCTAGATCCTACATACGTCGGCCAGCACCCAGAAATTAACCAATGAAAGTCGTTGCAAATTTTCTGTCGACTCTGGGGATCAATCCTGGGACTTTCTGCACAGGAAGAGCGTTACCACTGGATCAACATTCAACCCTCACTTGACATGTTTCAGTTACCTCAAAATCCTGGCACAAAACCTTGATCCATATGATGAGAAAAATATTCCACCATTCTAACACAACATAAAGTGGAATCGTGAGGAAAAATCAATTGAAATGAAAATCAACAAAAAAAGACTATTTTTTTACAATTGTTTCGAAAAAATAAAAACAGTCGGAATAGTCAAAATTTGGAGAGGGCAAAATGTTGATGCCAATGCCATAAAATTGAGGCAGAAGCTCACGGACAAAAAGACAGTATACAGTAAGTAAAAATATGTAGCTGGGTGAAAATAATAACATACAGTTAGTTGTAAAGCTGTCATCTATCACAAAAAAGGAGTAAACACAACTTTTTTATGTTTTCAATTTCAATCATTGAACTTTATTATTTTTATCTACTACCTAGGAATTAGAAACAAAAACTGGAATCTTAAATAGGCATAAAGTGTAAATACATCTCAAGTTTCAAGGTAAATAAGTAAAACAAAGATTCCCTGCCGGGGTGGATTTACTCCTAATCAGATGTTCGTTCTCGGAACGGCTGGCTTTGTCCTATCCTGTCGTTCTTCTCTCTTGGATTTCGGGGCTATAAAACCTTAGCAGTTAGTTCCCTCTATGAATGGAACCTCTAAGAAAAAAAAAAAAAAAATCATCAAACCTCTTGGAAGTTATTTAGACTATTTCATTGTGAAACCGGCTATAATGTTTATGCTATTCCTTTCCCCTATTCAGATTACCTGGTAGTGTGATTATGATTAACTCTGATCAGTGAAAACAAGATGATTTAAATCCTAAACACTTCATCCAGAGTGCATTACTAAACAGTTATTATTGACGAAGTACAAATATATCTTCATATCACCATGGAGAAGGGTAAGTAGAAAATGCGCTGTGCGTAAATCTCACTTATTTCAAGTAAGTAAGATTTACGCAGATTTGTCAAAATAGGTATTCCTCCTGGAAATGTCAAAATATTTCTCCTTAAAATGTCTAAATATTCCTCCTTGAATGTCAAAATATCGTGCCTTGAAAATGTCAAAATATTCCTCCTTGAATGTCAAAATATCCTGCCTTGAAATTTCAAAATATTCCCAACAACATATTTTTTGTTAGGAAATTTAAAAATATTCCGCCTTAAAATGTCCAAATAAATTCTGCCAGACTATACTTTTACCTATCATCATAGTCTTCCTTGAAATAAAATATTTTCATTTCCCGGGTTTCTATTTCCAATTCCAAGTTCGAACTTACATGTATTTACGCTTTTATCGCAGGTACAAAAAGTAGAAAAAAATCCAAACACTAAAATAAACGTTTAAATCTCTCTTTTACAAATAAACTATACAAAATTATCTTACAAAAGTAAATATCTTACACAAGGAGAATATTCAAAATTTATACAATACGTAAGTATGAGGATGTAGCATGTCCCATCCCGTAGTATATCCCTCATCAGATGGGCGAAAAAAGACACAATACGTCCCACTTGGGTGCTGGGCCAACACGAACACACCAAAACGTAACCCACTGAAATACTTGCAATCAAAAAACAAGAAATGAGTGCAAATTTTTGTCAATGGTGGGATGTGGTTTTTACAAGGCACAATAGATAGAGTATGTGGAGATCTTATTGAATCATAGAAGATCATCAACAACCACTATTCATCCATGATCCAAGAGACTTGTTCAAGTGTCTCTTGGTGGTGACCGGACAAGAGGTGAATAAGTTATGACCTAAAAACTGACACAGGGTCTACATTTTTTTTAAAGGAGGTTTTGTGGTCATTTCTCGGAAAGGGGGCCGAGGTTGGGAGGGTGACCCACAGAGCCTTATTGGAGGTGATGGGATCTGCCTGCCCCGGGCCGTTGTCGGTGTTTTTCTGGCGCACCCTGTATAAGACCTTGGTTAGACTGTGGGGGAAAAGGGACTTTTCAGTCCTATCCCAGCAGGATAAACAAGGTATGTTCTATTCTATAAGTTCAACATGAGATCAAACCTCCAAGGACGTTCACTTGGGCTGGAGAAATCCATAGCCGAGAGTTCAAAAAATACCAGACCATCCAATATATATTCTCAATTTCGACAACATTCATGAAGAAACAATCGTTCTGTATGGGATAAAGCATCACTGGCTGCTAAAACTTTTACAATACTCAGTATTTCTTATGTTTGTTCTCTATAATTCGATAGACTTCTCATCTCGGCCGGGAATCTTCTCCTCACTCTGTAGAGTTACTGTGAACTGAACACAACAGACAATAAGTAAATAGACTTCTCATCTCGGCCGGGAATCTTCTCCTCACTCTGTAGAGTTACTGTGAACTGAACACAACAGACAATAAGTAAATAATACTCTTACCCACGAATGCAATGTTTGCATTTTTTTCCTTACCGACTCCTTTCAGTCCTTTCCGAAATCAAACATTTCTCAAAGACGAAAGAAATGGAAAAATCTCTTATTGAAAGTCGCTAGAGGAACTACATACCTATGGACTGGACTACCTATTTAAAAGGAAATAGCCAATCATCACCCAAAAGTTCGTTCCCAATTTTAGGTCCTTTGAAATTCTGTTTTCATGATAAAAGGAGAAATAGAAATTAAAAGACAATTGAGATTCGACTATCAACAAAATATTTGGTGAGCTTTCTTCTTCTCATTGGTTGATATTTTTTAAAAAAAGTGTAAAACGCGAAATGGTTTTCTCAAAAATATTTCAAAACTTCAATTTTTTAGCAAATTTTTTCCTGATTCCTGTCATTCCTGAATTTTTTTTCGGGCGATTCGTTCAAAGAAGTTAGACCTTCTTCCACTTTGAATTCGTCCGTTCTGAACTCCAATCAGCCATGGCTTTCTCCACTCTGTCCAGAAACGGCTTCAAAAGCTTGAGAGGTAAGTCTGACTTGGCCCGGATACTGTGAGCCTTCACATTCCAAGGACACTCAACTGATAAGATAAGGATATGCTTCATTAGCTTATCGGTATCAAATGGAACTCACCTGTGAAATTGCTAAATACATCCTTTTATGATCTCTTATTTGTGATCAACAGGATCGTATCACAACTGATCAACCAATGAAATCATTTTGTTCACAAAAATACTCTCTTCTCATTGGTTGATATTTTTTAAAAAAAGTGTAAAACGCGAAATGGTTTTCTCAAAAATATTTCAAAACTTCAATTTTTTAGCAATATTTTTTCCTGAATTTTTTTTCGGGCGATTCGTTCAAAGAAGTTAGACCTTCTTCCAAGTTCCACTTTGAATTCGTCCGTTCTGAACTCCAATCAGCAATCAGCCATGGCTTTCTCCACTCTGTCCAGAAACGGCTTCAAAAGCTTGAGAGGTAAGTCTGACTTGGCCCGGATACTGTGAGCCTTCACATTCCAAGGACACTCAACTGATAAGATAAGGATATGCTTCATTAGCTTATCGGTATCAAATGGAACTCACCTGTGAAATTGCTAAATACATCCTTTTATGATCTCTTATTCTCTTTAGAAGTGTAGAAACCTACATTATTAAGGAATAAGAATAACCCTGGCTAGCTGGCAGTTTGCCAAAGGGTTCACTCAGCTTTGAAAGAATAAAATGATATGAGTCCTCATGATAGTGTACTTTGGTTTGGAATGAGCAGATTAGCTAGAGATCTTGAAATGAACTTTTATCTTTAGGATAAAATATTGCCGGGGCAGAAATTGAGCCTGTTACCCAGCACTTACAAGGCAGATGTTCTACCCTTCAAGCTAACTAGGTTGGCAATGTCTTTCTTATTTTACTAGGTATTCCACCAAGCAACTTTTTTCTCCATTGTGAAAGATATCTTCCAGAATGAACTGGAAGTACCTATCTAAGTTTGCAGTATATGTTTTTGTATATCAGGATAAAGAAATCAAGCAGTTGGAATATTGTTCCTATCCCCATGTGGACAGTTGTTAGGGCTGTTCCCGTTTTTTTTTTTTTTTTTTAATAAACCAAATAAACCAAGTGAGTTTTTCATTGTTTGTCACTTTGTCTGTTTCGCGATATCTCTCCAAGTCTCCAACTGTGTGTCCATTTCTCACGACATTCTGGCAGACATAGGTAACCAACAAATAGGTAGGTAATTATACAAATTATAGACGGACAACTAGCCATTGCCAATGATGTTGTGCTGGCGTCAACTCGACAAACATCTGCTTCCTCCCATTTGCTTTATCGGTAGCACTGCTCTCCTCTCCCTCTCCCCCATTATCTTTCCCGCCCGGGCCCTTCACTCGTATATAGTTGAGATGGAGGATTGTCTCTTCTGTACAGTGCTGAGGGGTACAGGAGCACCTGTAGTGGATGGTATCATACTTGCTGTGATACCCAGAGCCTCCACAAATATCTGAAAAACAAAACAAACAAATACAAGAATTAAAAGTCGGAATTTACATTAGTGGTTCAGTATTCCGTGGAATTCAGGTTGGATTCACTCGTTCCCAGGTCCACATCCACAATCTCATGTTACCTCTACGAATGCTTGGTGATGGAGGAGACACTTAGAAAAACCTGAGATTGTAGAGTACCACCCAAAAGCCAGAATCGAAACTAAAATCTGGTGAGTAAATTTAATTTTCCTTCATGTCTCAAACATGTTTGCTAAATTTCAATAACATGAGACTGACCTGACCGTTCATTCCAGAGTTAGGATGAAAAAAATAAACTTAAAGTAAAATAGAGTTACAAACGAACAAATAACTTCGCTTGTTCTTATAAATCTCACCTGATGTTGTGCTGGCGTCAACTCGACAAACATCTGCTTCCTCCCATTTGCTTTATCGGTAGCACTGCTCTCCTCTCCCTCTCCCCCATTCTCTTTCCTGCCCGGGCCCTTCACTCGTATGGGCTGTATAGTAGGCAGTTCGTCCGGGCCTATGTTCATCTTGGCTCTGTTATCCCGCAGTAGGAAGGAAGTATGGAATATATTCTCTATGGTGCGGGTGTAACTGGTTGGGTCTATGGTGAAGTGGAAGAAGCTAATGGGCCTCTCTCCGTTACGCTTGTAGTGGCGGTCTAAACATTTGTAGATCTGTATCACGATCTCGTTGATAGTCGGATCTGTCTTCTCGATAAACGCCACCTGGAATACAAAACGGAACAGGAATGTCCTTTAGGTTTCAAACATGTTTGTCACATTTTAACAAAATTAAACAAATCGTAGGGTCAAATCTTGTACAGAAAAAAATAAACCCTTAAAAACAATTTCTTGCTCTTTGTTAATATTTCGATCTCTGATTTAATGATCTAATTTCCTTCATCTGTTGAATATTTTCATCATATTTCATCAAAATCAGACAAACAAAACAAACAAACTCAAAATCAAGGGAAAAATACTGTCGAGTTAAAATCTAGCACTAACTTCCATCGTTCCTTACCTTCTCTGAAGTTTTCTTCTCGGCCACCTTGTCTTTCTCTCGCCGCGTAATGACTCGTTTCTTCTGTTCTATCTCCGTGACAGAGGGCACAAACGTGTTAAGTACAATAGGATTGAACGTGGTTCTGTTAATGATATTGTCTCCGTACTTGTGCAGTCTGTGTAGATCTAATATGCCACGCTCATTCTGATACCTCTCCAACTGTAAACAAGAGGAAAGAGGAGTTACTCTAGTTATTATTTTATTTATTTTTTAAAAGCAAACACCGTGGCCGAGTGGGTATCACACTAGGCTTGCACGCCGGAGGTTCCCGTTTCGATTCCCCACGGGGTCCAAGTTTTTTCGACTCTGTCTGTGCTTGGACATTGGGGATGCACTCAGCCTCGTGAGGACAATTGAGTAGCTACTTTATTAGAGTAGCGAGCAGTGGCGGCATTACCAGTGTAAAAAGATTATTGAAATGAGAAAAATTATTGTAAAGGCGCCACCCGTGGTTCTGTTAATGATATTGTCTCCGTACTTGTGCAGTCTGTGTAGATCTAATATGCCACGCTCATTCTGATACCTCTCCAACTGTCAACAAGAGGAACGAGGAGTTACTTACTCTAATTATTATTATTTTATTTTTTTTTTTTAAAAGCTAACTCCGTGGGTATCACACTAGGCTTGCACGCCGGAGGTTCCCGTTTCGATTCCCCACGGGGTCGAAGTTTTTTCGACTCTGTCTGTGCTTGGACATTGGGGGTGCACTCAGCCTCGTGAGGACAATTGAGTAGCTACTTTATTAGAGTAGCGAGCAGTGGCGGCATTACCAGTGTAGAAAGATTATTGAAATGAGAAAATTTATTGTAAGGGCGCCACTTAGTAATGCTGTGATATCCACTAAAGTTGTACAGCTCTCTCCTTTACCACAAAGAATTCGTGATTTGATACCCTATTCCTGATTTGACATACAGGCTTATTAAAAAAAGTAGTGCGAGATGTCAAGTTTGTCGTGGCGGTCAGCAAGTCAACATCCTGAGATTTATGTGTTATCAAAACCTACACATCAATTTTTTTTTTTTTAGAAGAACCAAGTGCAGCCTAATTAGCTTGGCGTGTAGCACATCTGCCTTGTAAGCACTATATCGCGGGTTCGATTCCCGCCCGGGGAGAACTTTATCCTAAAAAGATGAGGTGTGTTCTCAGAACAGCTGGCTGTCTGATATCCTCTCTGTGATTTCAGGACAATAAGACCTCCGTTGTTCAATATCCTCTATCAAACTTTTTTTTTTTTTCTTCAAGTCTTACCAGTTTATGAGCAAAATCTATTGGATTGAAAGCTCTCATTTTGGAGTTGACATTTTTGGCCAAGTTCTTAGCAGCTATTGTTGTGGATGCCAGAGCATTCATGTCCAAGAGGTAGTCGGAAAGTGAAGGAAATCGAAAGGGCAGGATTTGAGAAAGCCAGCCGTTCCGAAAAACGAACCTTATCTGTTTAGGATAAAGTTCGCCCCGGGCGGGAATCGAACCCGCGACCTAGCGGTTACATGACAGGCGTGCTACCCTCCATAGTAACTAGGCTGACAGTTTTTATTATTGTCATTGTCTCTGGTTGTTCCTCTTCCGAGAGATGGTATGAAATTTTATCACTGCGACCTTTATAGATCTATAGGCTGACAGTGTTACTATACTTTTATACTGTACTTGTTTTCGTTCAAAGGATCAGTAGTGGGCAGTTATAAATTACAAATTTGTGCTTCGCACGTCATTATTTGCTAGTAGAAAGAAAAACTATGAGTAGAATTTAAAAAAAAAAAAACTTTTTCCCTTCCTCCCTTGCTTGTGAAAATTGTAAATTCCATACTACTTATTTTAACATTAAAATTGCAACGTTTAAATGTACCTAGTAAAAAAGGCTACTCACATTGAAATTTAAATTCAATCAAGATTTCTCCTTTCCTTCTTTTTGCTTTCATACACCCGCCTGTCTAGAACTGTAGTGAAAATATGAAGTTATGTTATCTTTGATTTGTGCCATTGTTATATTTCGTTTGTACTTAATTATTTCGCCCAATAAATTCAAAAAGAGACTCAAAATTCAGCTAAAATAAAACAGAATTCAGTAAATAAACTGTGAATGTTATAATTTACAAAGTTGATTTTTATTTATTTTCTGCAAAAATAATGGAATTAGAAGGAATTTTAATTGTGTTGAGCATAAATGCTTGTCACAAATGTTGTTCCCTGCTTAATGCACTACGCCTTGGACTTGAACCACCAACCTCCAGATCTGAAGTCCACTGCGCTAACCACTACACCACTGAGGTTGGTCTTTTGGCCAAGATCAAAGTGTAGTATCTGTTCACTACATCACTTCTCGGCCTTTTGGCTAAGATCAAAGTGTAATATCTGATCTTATCAGCTTAAAAATAATGGAATTACATATAAATATAACAAATTACATTTGAATATTCTACTTAGATGGTTCCAGAAGTCAGTGCTGTCTACAACACAAGACAAATGACATCTGAACTGATGGACTGACTTTTTCTGTACAAATGACTTTTTTGTTCTTACCAAATATTTAATATACTTTCTAAGATGATCATACTCACTTTCTCTGAATGTCTCCTCATTGAGCATAAATGCTTGTCACAAATGTTGTTCCCTGCTTAATGCACTACGCTAAATTTTATGACTTGACTTGGACTCGAACCACCAACTTCCAGATCCAAAGTCCACTGCGCTAACCACTACACCACTGAGGTTGGTCTTTTGGCCAAGATCAAAGTGTAGTATCTGTTCACTATATCACTTCTTGGCCTTTTGACTAAGATCAAAGTGTAATATCTGATCTTATCAGCTTAAAAATAATGGAATTACATATAAATACAACAAATTACATTTGAATATTCTACTTAGATGGTTCCAGAAGTCAGTGCTGTCTACAACACAAGACAAATGACATCTGAACTGATGGACCGACTTTGTCTGTACAAATGACTTTTTTGTTCTTACCAAATATTTAATATACTTTCTGAGATGATCATACTCACTTTCTCTGAATGTCTCCTCGATAACAGAACATATTTGGTTTATTCTTTGGAACGATTCTCTCAAGTTTGTCTCTTGGTCAGTACCTGGAATACATACAATATCCTCGATAACAGAACATATTTGGTTTATTCTTTGGAACGATTCTCTCAAGTTTGTCTCTTGGTCAGTACCTGGAATACATACAATATGACACAATGTAGCTAAAAAACAACAAATAATTGATTTAATCCAGTGAGAGGATCAAGAAAGAAGATGAGAGTGATTGAGTGTGAAGATGGAGCAGGCAGGAATGGTGCAGTTAGAAAATTAAATAAATAAAGAGAATAATTCAATCCATCATACTTTGGAAAATTCAGAATAATATTAGTTCAATTTGTAAGCAGATAAAAACTAGGCATAGATTTTTTTTTTTCTCTAACCTACTAAATGGAGCAGGCAGGAATGGTGCAGTTAGAAAATTAAATAAATAAAGAGAATAATTCAATCCATCATACTTTGGAAAATTCAGAATAATTTTAGTTCAATTTGTAAGCAGATAAAAACTAGGCATAGATTTTTTTCTCTAACCTACTACAAAGTAGACTACTTTATGTAATGAAAATCATTTCATACCTATTTGCTCAGTATAATCTATGATCTGAGAGTATTTGGTTCCGAAATCTGACTCGGAAGAGGCAAGAGATTCACTGTTTGGTGTAGACATGGTGCCTCCGTTAAAAGACCTGGAATAAAAATGGAGGAGCAAATCAAACAAAGGCAGAATATTTGTTACTAACATACTTACTGAAAGGTAAGAAAGATGGGGGAAAAAAAAAAATGTACCTACTACAGGTTTGTGTGTGCTGTCGGAAACATAGGAATGTTGGCTGAAGCTAGTGGTATGATGGAAGCTGCCTTGTCCTGAACCTAGGTATAATGTGCCATCACCTGTCATGACTCGGGCTTGTTCTTTTATGTACTTTAACTCTCTTTTAACCACTATCTAGCTAGCTGGGCTGGTTACAGGTTTGCTCCCTGTTTATAATACCTGCACTAGTATTCTATTCCTAGTTTAACGTCCCCCAGCCAGGTATCAAACTATTTGGACATCCTCTTTCTGGACAGTTGCATTTTGTGGTGCATAGTTTTAAAAGTGGCTGTACTAAAACTACTCAGACTTACCTTTTACTGATGTGGATAATTGCTAAATCTAGCGTTTCTTTAGAAGGGAACCATTTCTTGATAAGGGTAAGCTAACGTTAAACAGAGCCTTGAATAGTTTAGTAGTTTACAGCTTTTGGTAAAGCTCTTTAGCTTTTACAACTTTCAACAGTTTCAAGTTTCAACTTGTTTCTTCCCTCTTCAACGCGCCTAAAAAATTAAATTCAAAATTCGCGGATTCTACACCACAGTCGATTTTTCTTTTGTGATCAACAGGATCGTATCACAACTGATCAACCAATGAAATCATTTTGTTCACAAAAATACTCTCTTCTCATTGGTTGATATTTTTAAAAAAAAGTGTAAAACGCGAAATGGTTTTCTCAAAAATATTTCAAAACTTCAATTTTTTTAGCAATAATTTTATTTATTTTCGTTAATTAGGTAGCTATACATATTTTACAAGATTACATACGGAATACTGTACAACTGCACATAAATTGTGCGAGACTTCTTAGCGCTATCGTCCCGAAATCGAAAGGACAGGATTAGAGAAAGCCAGCCGTTCCGAAAAACGAACCTTATCTGTTTAGGATAAAGTTCGCCCCGGGCGGGAATTGAACCCACGACCTAGCGGTTACATGACAGGCGTGCTACCCTCCATAGTAACTAGGCTGACAGTGTTTATTATTGTTATTGTCTCTGGTTGTTCCTCTTCCGAGAGATGGTATGCGATTATCACTGCGACCTTTATAGATCTATAGGCTGACAGTGTTACTACATTTATTTTCGTTAATTAGGTAGCTATACATATTTTACAAGATTACATACGGAATACTGTACAACTGCACATAAATTGTGCGAGACTTTCTAGCGCTATCGTCCCGAAATCGAAAGGGCAGGATTAGAGAAAGCCAGCCGATACATACTATACTGTACTTGTTTTCGTTCAAAGGATCAGTAGTGGGCAGGGCCGGATACATACTATACTTAGTATACTTCTATACTGTACTTGTTTTCGTTCAAAGGATCAGTAGTGGGCAGGGCCGGATACATACTATACTTCTATACTGTACTTGTTTTCGTTCAAAGGATCAGTAGTGGGCAGGGCCGGATACAACTGTATGGGCAGGTCCCATACCATAGTTTCTATATCCAGAGTGTTAGGTCCCCGCCACTCATAGTCATTTCCATTAGGTTCTGTATAGTCATTGGGATCAGTGAGACTTGTCACAAACTCGAAGTGAAGTCGCCATCTTAGCGAGACTGAAACAAGATAACGAGAGGCGTTAGTTACGTTACTGTAGTGAGAAATGTGATCCATGTCAAAAAAAATGGACCGATTGCAATACTTTCATTACTAGCATAGCTCGCTATACTGTAGTAATAGAAAGTAAAAATAAATAAATAAATGAACCTGAGGTAATTCTTTTCTGAGGTTTCTCATCCTTATTGCACCCACGCAAATATTCCTGTCAATCATTGTTCCAACACTTATGTAGGTACATCATCTATCATTTGTGTTGTGAGTGTAGACAGAGGCATAAAAAAAAGAGATACCTGTGTATTCTCATTTCTCATTACATTTTGGGATTGGGGCTCTTTCAAAGACAGCCATTGATTCCCAATAAATTACGGATTATTAAGTATTATTATTATTATTATTATTATTATTATTATTATTTTCGGATCTAATTGGTCAATTATATGTGAACGATTTTTAGTGTTAAGTTGAAGTACTGATATTGTTTATTTACCAATGGATGTTGTAAACGCAGGTGTTACATGGAGGGGGATGGGGAGATTGATAAAACATTGCTTCATGTTGAGACAATACTCGTGAAAGTTGTTGAAAGATTCGATAGACTTCTCATCTCGGCCGGGAATCTTCTCCTCACTCTGTAGAGTTACTGTGAACTGAACACAACAGACAATAAGTAAATAGACTTCTCATCTCGGCCGGGAATCTTCTCCTCACTCTGTAGAGTTACTGTGAACTGAACACAACAGACAATAAGTAAATAGACTTCTCATCTCGGCCGGGAATCTTCTCCTCACTCTGTAGAGTTACTGTGAACTGAACACAACAGACAATAAGTAAATAGACTTCTCATCTCGGCCGGGAATCTTCTCCTCACTCTGTAGAGTTACTGTGAACTGAACACAACAGACAATAAGTAAATAGACTTCTCATCTCGGCCGGGAATCTTCTCCTCACTCTGTAGAGTTACTGTGAACTGAACACAACAGACAATAAGTAAATAGACTTCTCATCTCGGCCGGGAATCTTCTCCTCACTCTGTAGAGTTACTGTGAACTGAACACAACAGACAATAAGTAAATAGACTTCTCATCTCGGCCGGGAATCTTCTCCTCACTCTGTAGAGTTACTGTGAACTGAACACAACAGACAATAAGTAAATAGACTTCTCATCTCGGCCGGGAATCTTCTCCTCACTCTGTAGAGTTACTGTGAACTGAACACAACAGACAATAAGTAAATAGACTTCTCATCTCGGCCGGGAATCTTCTCCTCACTCTGTAGAGTTACTGTGAACTGAACACAACAGACAATAAGTAAATAGACTTCTCATCTCGGCCGGGAATCTTCTCCTCACTCTGTAGAGTTACTGTGAACTGAACACAACAGACAATAAGTAAATAGACTTCTCATCTCGGCCGGGAATCTTCTCCTCACTCTGTAGAGTTACTGTGAAGTTTCAACTTGTTTCTTCCCTCTTCAACGCGCCTAAAAAATTAAATTCAAAATTCGCGGATTCTACACCACAGTCGATTTTTCTTTTGTGATCAACAGGATCGTATCACAACTGATCAACCAATGAAATCATTTTGTTCACAAAAATACTCTCTTCTCATTGGTTGATATTTTTTAAAAAAAGTGTAAAACGCGAAATGGTTTTCTCAAAAATATTTCAAAACTTCAATTTTTTAGCAAATTTTTTCCTGATTCCTGTCATTCCTGAATTTTTTTTCGGGCGATTCGTTCAAAGAAGTTAGACCTTCTTCCACTTTGAATTCGTCCGTTCTGAACTCCAATCAGCCATGGCTTTCTCCACTCTGTCCAGAAACGGCTTCAAAAGCTTGAGAGGTAAGTCTGACTTGGCCCGGATACTGTGAGCCTTCACATTCCAAGGACACTCAACTGATAAGATAAGGATATGCTTCATTAGCTTATCGGTATCAAATGGAACTCACCTGTGAAATTGCTAAATACATCCTTTTATGATCTCTTATTCTCTTTAGAAGTGTAGAAACCTACATTATTAAGGAATAAGAATAACCCTGGCTAGCTGGCAGTTTGCCAAAGGGTTCACTCAGCTTTGAAAGAATAAAATGATATGAGTGCTCATGATAGTGGACTTTGGTTTGGAATGAGCAGATTAGCTGGTAGTTTGCCAAAGGGTGTGTAAAGTGAAAAAAAAAAAAAAAAAAAAAAAAAGTTGAAATAAAACCCTGTGACCTAAATTAGTACGTGTACAGTTCATAATTTTCTTTAAATTAGGTTAGGTTAGGTCTTTTTGGGGGGTAAGACCTTTAGAAACAAGGAAAACATGTAATAAAAAAACTATCGATAGTTTTTTGAAAACTATCGATAACTATCGATGGCGCCGACTATCGATAGTTCTTCTCCTCTATGATAAACTGAACTCTGTGTAAGCGCTAGGTCGTGGGATAGATTCCTGCCCGGGACAAAATTTATTCTAAACAGATGTGATTCGTTCTCGGAACGGCTGGCTTTCTTCTATCCTACTTTCCTTCTCTCTTCGATGTCGGGACGGTAAGACCTCCGTTCTTACAGTTCCCTCTGAAAACCTTATCTTAATGCCGGCAGAAATTGTCCAATCAAAATTTCACATCTGTAAGTTGATAGTATGTACTTATTGGGCTCTTTATATTTAGAGCATGGCCTAGACCTAGATGTTCCTATTACATTATTGCTAAATTGCTTTTCCTCTGATGTTAATCAATACTTAATTGGTCCATATCAGTAAAATGATAAGGGGAGCTTTAACCCCATATGTCCTTGTAGCTCAGACCATCAGTTCTAATCAAACTGACCCAGTCTTCAGGCAAGCACAAATATGTCAGGTGATATTATTAATTGAAAAGGCTGAGAATTTCTATAATTTTTACTTCCCCATCAACAAAATAAAAATACCTCAATTTATTTATTTCAGTTGTCCCCGAGTCTTGTCAAACATTTTTCCACCACACAAGTACAGCATGATGCTGCTGTACATTCAAAGTCTGACCACACTACTTTGTGGACAATAGAAAGATTCTTATCCGCTGGTCTCCTGGCAGTGATCCCTGCTGCTTACTTGGTGCCCTCGGTAGCTCTGGAGTACGCACTTGTTGTGTCTATTGTGATGCACTCCCATTGGTGAGTTTGAAAAAAAATGGGTCACACTCTCACCTGAGAAGATGTGGATTCATTTTTTTTTTTATTTATTTTTGACACTGATCACATAAAAATTGAGCTCTGCAACCGCTGGTAGAGTGTCCAAAGTGCCAAAATGAAATCGATTATTAAGGCTATCTCTTTTTTAACAGGACCCTCATCTTGGCTAATTTAGCAAGACTAAAATTAAAACGTACACCTTATGTTACCTTTAAACTTTACCTCAAAAATGAACTTATCCATTTCTGTTCCAGGGGTATTGAAGCTTTAGTTGTAGACTATGCACGACCTGAAGTTGTAGGTGTTGCACTAGCAAAGATCTTTCACCTGTCTGTGTATATTCTATCAATCATTACATTAGCAGGACTAATGAATTTGATTCTCAACGGAGGAGGTGTGGTGGAAGGAACCAAGAAACTGTGGGCCATCAAATCAAAGTAGAAAAGACACTGGAGTCTAGAAAATCATCAAAATATCACCTAGGCTGTGTTATTTCAGCACAGCATGGTGGGTAGTCAACAGAATCAATAAAATTGTTCATTTATATCTTCTTAAATCTTGACCCTGAAAAATTAAATTTAAAACAAATCAACTTAACCCAAATATGAAACTATATTTTGATAAAGATCACTAGTAAAAAAAGATCAATTTAGAAAATTGATCTTTTATGTTATTTCAGCACAGCATGGTGGGTAGTCAACAGAATCAATAAAATTGTTCATTTATATCTTCTTAAATCTTGACCCTGAAAAATTATAGGAGTGTTAAAACAAATCAACTTAACCCAAATATGGAACTATGTTTCGATAAAGATCACTAGTAAAAAAAGATCAATTTAGAAAATTGATCTTTTCGTGGAGTTATTCATTATGTCAACTGCTAACAAGCTGGTTGGTTTGACCTTTAGCTTTATAATGTTGACTCAAATTAACTCACCCCTGGATCTAACTTTATGTCAGTCCTTTTGGCTTAACGTCCATAAATGGACTAACATAAAGTTTGTAAAGTCAACATGAGACTCTCAGCGTTTGTAGATTAAGTAGCAATTGGTTGTAGAATCTTTATTTATGTAGGTATCTTTTCTTCTCTCTATTTGGTTCCTCTTTTGTGTTCCTATATCCCAGTAGTTATAAATTACAAATTTGTGCTTCGCACGTCATTATTTGCTAGTAGAAAGAAAAACTATGAGTAGAATTTAAAAAAAAAAAAAACTTTTTCCCTTCCTCCCTTGCTTGTGAAAATTGTAAATTCCATACTACTTATTTCACAATAAAATTGCAACGTTTAAATGTAGTGTAAAAAAGGCTACTCACATTGAAATTTAAATTCAATCAAGATTTCTCCTTTCCTTCTTTTTGCTTTCATACCCCCGCCTGTCTAGAACTGTAGTGAAAATATGAAGTTATGTTATCTTTGATTTGTGCCATTGTTATATTTCGTTTGTACTTAATTATTTCGCCCAATAAATTCAAAAAGAGACTCAAAATTCAGCTAAAATAAAACAGAATTCAGTAAATAAACTGTGAATGTTATAATTTACAAAGTTGATTTTTATTTATTTTCGTTAATTAGGTAGCTATACATATTTTACAAGATTACATACGGAATACTGTACAACTGCACATAAATTGTGCGAGACTTTCTAGCGCTATCGTCCCGAAATCGAAAGGGCAGGATTAGAGAAAGCCAGCCGATACATACTATACTGTACTTGTTTTCGTTCAAAGGATCAGTAGTGGGCAGGGCCGGATACATACTATACTTAGTATACTTCTATACTGTACTTGTTTTCGTTCAAAGGATCAGTAGTGGGCAGGGCCGGATACATACTATACTTAGTATACTTCTATACTGTACTTGTTTTCGTTCAAAGGATCAGTAGTGGGCAGGGCCGGATACATACTATACTTAGTATACTTCTATACTGTACTTGTTTTCGTTCAAAGGATCAGTAGTGGGCAGGGCCGGATACATACTATACTTAGTATACTTCTATACTGTACTTGTTTTCGTTCAAAGGATCAGTAGTGGGCAGGGCCGGATACATACTATACTTCTATACTGTACTTGTTTTCGTTCAAAGGATCAGTAGTGGGCAGGGCCGGATACATACTATACTTCTATACTGTACTTGTTTTCGTTCAAAGGATCAGTAGTGGGCAAAAAAAAAAAAAAAAAAAAAAAAATGGACCGATTGCAATACTTTCATTACTAGTATAGCTCGCTATACTGTAGTAATAGAAAGTAAAAATAAATGAATAAATAAATCTGAGGTAATTCTTTTCTGAGGTTTCTCATCCTCATTGCACCCACGCAAATATTCCTGTCAATCATTGCTCCAACACTTATGTAGGTACATCATCTATCATTTGTGTTGTGAGTGTAGACAGAGGCATAAAAAAAAGAGATACCTGTGTATTCTCATTTCTCGTTACCTTTTGGGGTGGGGTTGGACCTCCAGAGACCCTGTCCTATTGGGGCTCTTTCAAAGAAAGCCATTGGTTCCCAATAAATTACGGAGTTTTTTTTTACGAAATTTGACGTTTAAAACATGAGATGAATTTGCTCTTTCGATTTCGGATCTAATTGGTCATTTATATGTGAACGATTTTTAGTGTTAAGTTGAAGTAGGTACTAATATTGTTTATTTACCAATGGATGTTGTAAACGCAGGTGTTACATGGAGGGGGATGGGGAGATTAATAAAACATTGCTTCATGTTGAGACAATACTCGTGAAAGTTGTTGAAAGATTCGATAGACTTCTCATCTCGGCCGGGAATCTTCTCCTCACTCTGTAGAGTTACTGTGAACTGAACACAACAGACAATGCAATGTCTGCATTTTTTTCCTTGCCGACTCCTTTCAGTCCTTTCCGAAATCAAACATTTCTCAAAGACGAAAGAAATGGAAAAATCTCTTATTAAAAGTCGCTAGCGCTAGAGGAACTACATACCTACGGACTGGACTTCCTATTTAAAAGGAAATAGCCAATCATCACGCAAAAGTTCGTTCCCAATTTTAGGTCCTTTGAAAATTTGCTGTTTTCACGATAAAAGGAGAAATGGAAATTAAAAAGACAATTGAGATTCGACTATCAACAAAATATTTGGTGAGCTTTCGAGAATACTCAGATTCTCATCATCAGACCAATAACGCGAGAGAGGTGTTTACTCTACGAGCGCTGGAGTTGAAGTGCTGGAGCAGACCAGACACCTCTCTCGCGTTATTGGTCTGATGATGAGAATCTGAGTATTCTCGAAAGCTCACCAAATATTTTGTTGATAGTCGAATCTCAATTGTATTTTAATTTTATTTCTTGAAGATTCTTAATTAAATAATTATTCCTCGATAATTATTTTAGTTTTATTTTTGAGAAACAGAAAGTAAAAAAAAAGAGGAAATATAAGACGACTTTTTTCTTACCTGCACACATCGCACTGTTGCGGATGTAAAGTCCAGTGTTGCCACAATGTCTTCTCCCAGCTTGTATGCTTGTTTGAACAAACAGAACCGCGTGACCTTTCCCCTGGCATTGGTTACGTTGAAGTAATTCAAACTTCGCCTAGCCGTTATGTTCTGTAAACAATATACACAGACATTTGTGAAATGGGAATCTAGACAGAAGGTTAATATCATAAACCTGAGCTGATTCCTCCTCAGTCAACACGAACTTTAGCCTAGTTCGCTGGGAGGATAGCGCGCCTAGTAAGAGCTAGGGTTTGATAGAGGAGGAGAACTATCGATAGCTAGGTATTCCATACCTCGGCTGGGATTGAACCCACGCCCTCCTGTTTACCAGGCGAACGCCTTGACCACTACACCACCGAGGTAGGCATTGCACGCCGGAGGTCTCGGGTTCAATTCCCGGCGGGGTCGAAGTTTTTCCGCCTCTTGGAGTTCGGGGTGCACTTGGACTTGTGAGGACAATTATTGAGTAGCTACGTCGAGTGGTGACATAACTTGGTTGAATAGATCGGATGATCCATGTACGCACTACTTGTTACAGTACTAGATTTTTAGATCTCGGTAGAGTAGTGGTCAAGGCCTGGTAGGCCCCAGTACCTATGTACCTTCCTGACTACCTACTTGATTGTCTACATATACAAAAATCTGGTGTGAACATCACACAACTTTCCTTATCCACAGAAATTGTCCAATCAAAATTTCACATCTGTAAGTTGATAGTATGTACTTATTGGGCTCTTTATATTTAGAGCATGGCCTAGACCTAAATGTTCCTATTACAGTATTGCTAAATTGCTTTTCCTCTGATGTTAATCAATACGTAATTGGTCCATATCAGTAAAATGATAAGGGGAGCTTTAACCCCATATGACCTTGTAGCTTAGACCATCAGTTCTAATCAAACTGACCCAGTCTCCAGGCAAGCACAAATATGTCAGGTGATATTATTCATTGAAAAGGCTGAGAATTTCTATAATTTTTACTTCCCCATCAACAAAATAAAAATAAAACTTCCTCAATTTATTTATTTCAGTTGTCTCCGAGTCTTGCCGGGTTCGAATCCCACCATCGACAAAAATTTGTACTCGTTTTTCGATTGCAAATATTTCAACGGGTTAC
>NW_007377924.1:187452-200878 GCF_000475195.1 Diaphorina citri | reverse complement strand
ATAAGAGAGAAAAAATGCGCGAGACATTGCATCATCGTGCGGCTAAGATTGATTATTAAGCCATTATTGTCCTGTGTGTCTCGTTTCACGGTAAATCTGCTCTCTTTTCCTCCTACCTGTAGTATATACCTCACCTCCGCTTGTTTGTTATTAGTTGGGTAGCGTATTTTGAAGAAGAGTCGTAACTCTTGTGAACTGATACACAACAGTGACAATAAAGTGTCTACAATATATACTCTTACCCACGATGCTATGTTTGCCCATTTTCCTTACCGTGACTCGCTTCGTACTTTTCTGATACACCATTTCTCAAAGACGAAAGAAATGAAAAATCTCTTGATCTGAGAGTAAGCGTCTTGCTGTTTAAGAGGAGACCGTCCTATGAGGTGAGCTGGGCATCCTATTAAAAGGAAATAACGCCCAATCATCACCCAAGTTCGCTCCCAGATTTAGGTCCTGTTGAAATTTGTTTTCATTGATAAAAGGAGAAATAGAAATTGAAAAGACAATTGAGATTCTCGACTATCAACAACTGAAATTTTGGGCGTGACCTTGTCCAAGCACCGGTATCTGAGTGCGGCCCTGCGGATATGCCGTGGTGGTGGCGGGGTGTGACGTGTGGTTTTCCTCTGGCGGCGTATAAGGTCAGATTGCTAGATCTCGGGACCAGTAGCGAGAGAGGTGTTTTACTCTTACTGAGAGATCGTGCCAACTGGAGTGATATGTAGTGCTGGAGCAGACCCTTCTCTCGCGATTTATTGGTCGATGGGATGAGCAATCTTGAGGTGTTCTCGCAAGTCTGATGAATGAGAATCTGAGTATTTCGGAAAGGCTCACAAATATTTTGTTGATAGCATCGGAATCTCAATTGTATTTTATTTTAATTTTATTTTATTTCTTGAAGATTCTGATAGTTAAACAATTATTCCTCGAATAAATTATTTTAGTTTTATTTTTTGAAATATGAAAGTAAAACAAAAGAGGAAATATAGGACGACTTTTTATCTTACCTGCCACACATCGCACTGTTGCGGATGTAAAAGTCCAGTGTGTGCCACAATGTTCTTCTCCCAAACTTGTATGTCGTTGTTTTGAACAAACAGACCGCGTGAACCTTTCCCTTGCTCATTGGTTACGTTGAAGTATTCAAACTTCGCCTAGCGTTATGTTCTGTAAACAAAATTACACAGACATTTGTGAAATGGAGGATCTAGCAGGAAGTTGATATCATTAAACCTGAGCTGATTCCCTCCTCGATACAACACGAACTTTAGACCTAGTCGGCTGGGAAGGATACGCCGTCTTAGTAAGAGCTAGGAGTTTGAACGATAAACTGAACCTCTGTTGTTCAAGCGCTAGTCGTGGGATGAGATTCCTGCCCGGGACAACAATTTATTCTAAACAGATGTGGTTCGTTCTCGGAACGTTTGGCTTTCTTTTATTCCTACTTTCCTTCTCTCTTGGAATTCTGGAGCGATAAGACCTCCGTTTGTTACAGTCCCCTCTAAAACCTTATCTTAATGCCGGGTTCTAACAGGGCCGCGTTGGCCCAGGACCTTCAGAAAACAGCTTTTTCACTCCCCCCCTTTCCTCTCCCCAAAAAAAAAAAAAAAAAAAAAAAAAAAAAAAAAAACCATCCCAAGTAGAGACATCACCTGTAGTATTTGTAGAGAAGTAGTGAGTTCAGTTTCTTTCTCCTTACTCTCTAGGAATGGATTACTTGGTGAGAGATCCACACTATCCTCACATATCAGATTGGAGTTCTCTGAGATTCCTGGAAACCAAAAATAATAATCTTAACCTCATTACATAAGTCAATGGGTAATAGGTGGGTAAATGTACGTATGACAGTACCTGAAAACATTTTTTTATTGTACGAATAAAGAACGAATCGAACGACCTGGTGTTCCAGAGTTAAAGCGCATTATAGGGGGAAAAAATAGAGTGAGCTCCAAGTTTTAACTTGACAGAACTTTCATTCATCTGTCTGTTCGTTTTGCAATAACTCTAGAGCAGTTTGTTAGCCTTTGATGAAATCGGGGAAAATGTTCAACACACCGAAGTGAATTTTCTCAATAAAGAATCTTAAATGCTTTTTATTATTTTTCCAAAGCTTCCGAACCGATTGTCTGATTTGGAGGGAATTAGATTATTAGACAACCATGCTGAGGGTGGAGACTTTGAGCTTGACACCGCGCCTATTAAGCTTCCAAAGGGGCCTTGTTTTAGTTCAACAGTTTTTTTTTTTTTTTTTAGACTGATCACATAAGAATTGAGCTCTGCAACTGCTGGTAGAGTGTCCAAAGTGCCAAAATGAAATTGATTATTAAGGCTATCTCTTTTTTTTTAACAGGACCCTCACTTGAAAGTTTTTCAACCTAGCTCATTTAGCAAGACTAAAATTAAAATGTACACCTTATGTTACCTTTAAACTTTACCTCAAAAATGAACTTATCCATTTCTGTTCCAGGGGTATTGAAGCTTTAGTTGTAGACTACGCACGACCTGAAGTTGTAGGTGTCGCACTAGCAAAGATCTTTCATTTGTCCGCAATAACTCTAGAGCAGTTTGTTAGCCTTTGATGAAATTGGGCAAAAATGTTCAACACACCGAAGTGAATTTTCTCAATAAAGAATCCTAAATGCTTTTTATTATTTCTCCAAAGCTTCCGAACCGATTGTCTGATTTGGAGGGAAATAGACAACCATGCTGAGGGTGGTGGTATTTGTTGAACAGTGAATTTTCTCAATAAAGAATCTTAAATGCTTTTTATTATTTTTCCAAAGCTTCCGAACCGATTGTCTGATTTGGAGGGAATTAGACAACCATGCTGACGGTGGAGACTTTGAGCTTGACACCGCGCCTATTAAGCTTCCAAAGGGGCCTTGTTTAACTTCAACAGTTACAGAAGATACCTAACCACCTAACCAGAGTCCAAAAATCTCCTAAAACACACACTTGTCTATCAAATGTATATTGTCTATTTATGTCTACAGTTTAGACGAGTAAAATCAGCAATAGAGAACGGTGGAGACTTTGAGCTTGACACCGCGCCTATTAAGCTTCCAAAGGGGCCTTGTTTAACTTCAACAGTTACAGAAGATACCTAACCAGAGTCCAAAGTTCTCCTAAAACACACACTTGTCTATCAAATGTCTATTGTCTATTTATGTCTACAGTTTAGACGAGTAAAATCAGCAATAGAGAATGATTGTACCTATATGTTTAAAAATAAATAAAAACTGATTTTTTGAAGAAAAAAAAAAATGATCGAGCGATGCGAAACTCACCATGAATGACTAGAACTCGAATTGGCACAGACAATAGTTTTGTGGCACAATTAACCCTCTGCGTGCCCACTGTGATTTTGTACGAATATTTGACAAGTTGTCCTCGGAATGTAGGCGGACAGTCGTGAGGTAATACCTCAGAGTACAAGTCTAGGGGGAAAAAATCAAAGACCAAGAGAGTGTTAGCTTGGTTGGTAGCGCGTCTACCTTGTAAGCGCTAGGTCGCGGGTTCGATTACCGCCCAGGCAAAATGATCGAGCGATGCGAAACTCACCATGAATGACTAGAACTCGAATTGGCACAGACAATAGTTTTGTGGCACAATTAACCCTCTGTGTGCCCACTGTGATTTTGTACGAATATTTGACAAGTTGTCCTCGGAATGTAGGCGGACAGTCGTGAGGTAACACCTCAGAGTACAAGTCTAGGGGGGAAACAATTAAAGACCAAGAGATAGTTAGCTTGGTTGGTAGCGCGTCTACCTTGTAAGCGCTAGGTCGCGGGTTCGATTACCGCCCAGGGCGGATTTTATTCTGAAGGGATAAGGTTCGTTCTCGGAACGGCTGGCTTTCTCCTGTCCTGTCTTCCTTCTCTCTTCGATTTCGGGAGAAGGAAGACAGAAGGAACATCTACTTCTGTCAAACCTCTAAATAATAATAATATGTATAAAAAAAGAGGTTGGTGTCTGGATGAGTGACCATCTAGCTTTAGGACACCAAGTGCTGCTGGTTATTTCTGGGACAATGGACAAGCTGGTTGAAGCTCAGCAAAAAAAAAAAAAAAAAAAAAAAAAAAAAAAAACTCGGGGATTTTTAGATTTTACCCCTCCCTCTCACACAAAAGAGAGGTGTATTTTAGGTATTTACCCAACAGTATTTTTTAATGAGTTTGCCTCTTTCACAGAGATAGGTAGGTATTTTAGGACTCCAATGTCTGATAAACGTGTAAATATTGAGTACCTCCCTTTCTTATTCAAAGGCCTGGAAATTCTTACATACCGTACATCGTATATAAATAGAATGAATTCTCTGGATTGAATTATTAGAACAGCTAGTTCAATACACAATTTACTAAAACTTACATGATTTGCTTTCTCCTGGAGATAATCTGAGATCACAGAAACAAATTCTTGGCTTGGTTGAGAGAGGATGATCTTACCACTATCTCCTCTGCAGGGAGCAAATGATGTGTCTACAAAAGCAAACATTTGATTATCTTTCTTTATTATTATCTGCACATAAGTATGGTATTCTTATTTTAATTGTTTGATACAAAACAGTTAGTTTTCACAACACAAGCATTTTCTAAAACCGGCCCCTCCCAAAAAAAAAAAAAAAAAAAAAAAAAAAAAAAAAAAAAAAAACAAGGGTAGGATAAAAAAGACATAGTATGTTACACATGAAAATGTACCCCACAAACCATATATTAAATGTTGCTGTAGCATGTCCATTGTAGGTTTTAGCATGTCCAATTATACAACTGTGATACAATAAAAACACACCCTGTATAATGAGTTTTTTTTATGAATAATATACTCACTAGACATAGCTACATGTGTCTTCTCTGGAGATGCTAGTTTTTCATTAACGAATCCTGATAATTTACCACTGGTTGTACATAGGCAATGAATTTGTGCACTAGCCCAGCCCAAACTTTCCAGTGTATCTCTGGAAAGTGGAAAGAAGAATCAACATTAAACCAGTGCTCCTCAAAGTTGTTGCCACCACAGCCCACTTCAATCTTTCCATGGCACAACTTTGAGAAGCACTGGTTTAAGGTCAAAATGTAACTGCTTAGGTTTTTGGTGACTGGTATTATATCCTCCATTCAACAAGCTACTCATATTAACCTTACCCTGACTGAGTAGGGCTGGGACTAGCAAATAGTACACAGATGGTAACCCAATTTTTTTGAAGTGACTAGAACCAGAATAGAAACTTTAGGCCTGAAAAGTGAAAAAAGGACTTTTTTGCTGTTTTTCTGACAGGTTTTTGGGCATAGCAGGAGTTTGGTTAGGTTTATATGAAACCTAAGGCCATATTCGGATTCAGCATAACATTTTACATATATCTAATTATCTACTAGTCTATTTTCAGGCCATATAAAGGGTGTTCCTAAAATAAAAAAAAAAAAAAAAAAAAAAAACGCTAATCTATGGCCAATAAAACATAAAAACGGGTAAAAAAACGCGATTTTTGAACCAACCCGGAAAAATAGTTATCATATTCAGATTCAGTGACCTCGAAAACCCCCAAATTGATTAAAAGTTGGCTTGCAACTCTCAGGTCGTTTCATTTTGCAGGAAAGTGTAATGTACAAGTTTTTAATAGTTTCATCATAGGATGGGGTAGACACTAACCTAGATTTTATTTTCAGAGCATAAATATGTCCTAAATTTTGTAAATAAATCAATAAAACCTTAGAGTAAACTATCAACTCACATATTGCTTTGAGAGCGTTTGTCCAAGGGTAATGGAGGATTGGTGAATGTGACCCAGCATCCCAGCCTGTCACCGGGAAGATAAACAGGTCCCCCAACCAATTTCGCACATACCTCAATCATCTTTGTTCTGTAAATATTCAGAAAACAAATTAGCCTAAGAGTTATATATATATAAAAAAAACATGGAATGAGCTGTTGTAAAAGGAATTAACTGGTTAAATGATCTAGTGAAACAAAATTTACAATACCACTGAACTGTCAAGCCCTATTAAGACACAAATCTAGGGCTGCATTCAGCATTTGACTCCAGCCACATACCTACCTGTAGAGTGTAGACTGTAGACCAATCATGAAAGTTATCCATTCAAGTTGGTCGGATCAGGTAGACAGTGATTAAATAATAAATAAAAAAATCATCAGCAGCTTTCAATTAGATAGTTAGGCTAGTTAGCTTGGAGAGCAGCACATCTGCCTTGTAAGCACTAGGTTGTGGGTTTGATTCCTACCTGTGGCAGATTTTGTCCTAAACAGATAAGAGGTTCATTCTCAGAATGGCTGGCTTTCTCTAATCCCTCTTCACTATTGTCCTGAATAAATTTGATTTGGGTAAAATTACTAGGTGTAGCTAGGTAACTAAAGGTCAAAGGCGGATATATCATAGAGGATCATAGGCACTTACCTAATGTCGAATTACTTCTTATCACGGAATTACGGAAATTTCAAACATAGGTATCAAGACTATCGGGACTATCCACATAGCTATCCAGTATCCATCAGTTCCATCACTGATAAGACGTATGTGAACATGGCCATCTCTTTCACGGTTTTAGCAACCAAGAAATCGGCCTTGAAAAATTGACCAATGAAAGACGAATTATTTTGTAAACAAATGCTTTCATTGGTTGATCAAATCTCTGATCACAAAAAAATCGCTTCTTTGAATAAAAGTTGCTCTCAAAAGTGGCTGGCTTCACAAAGGTTTTAATTTAAATTTTTACTTCTTTTTTGTTCGATTTGGAAAATTGGATTATCTGTGGATTTTCCTTTTCCTATTTCCTTTCAGCTCAGAAATCAGAAACTAGGAAGTTTTCATTGCTTGGGAAAATACGTGAAGATTAAATTCATACTTGCATCTTCATGAATATACTGAAAGTAAGTTGAAATTCAGGTAAATTAGGAAGGCTGTCCCAAACCTTTTCTTCAACACTTACCCATGGACATACAATTTAAGAGCAAAACTTTCTGTAAACTTTAGTCAATGAAGAATGGACTAAAACCAGTTGAAGAACTCTGCATTGGTAGAGTGAAACTCGATGTTTCAAGATTGTGAAAGTGTTTCACAATGTTGTGCTGTGGGTTTGTGCATCAATAAGATTGTTAGGAGGTAAAAGCCCAAGACACTACTCTAAAGAGCAACCCAAATACAGTTAACATTATTTTCTTATTATCAAACTCATCTCAACAGTGTAGGGAACTTCATTTGTCCCAAGCAAAGCTCCCTTGCAGGTAACACTAGTGTAATGTGTTTGTGCACTTTTATTTCTGTGCATTTCTAAAACATTATTAAAGACACATTTTTGAAGTTTTGACTTCAGATTTGGATTTTTCCTCAACTTTTTATGTTGGAATGGGCCTTTTTTAAATATTTTTTCCCCAAATGCAACAGTTTTATTGTGTTTTTGTTCTTTCAATTCCAGCAAAAGGTTCAAAGATGGCAAAACTAACAGCACAAAAAATATTTGAGATAGAACAGGAAGTTAATAAACTGGATACATCAAGGTTTTCCGTTGTATCTGAAGTGCAGTAAGTAATATACCTCCCTTATAAAATCTACTCAACTGTGAATATTGAAGAGCCGAGTTCCTAATTACCTCACAAAAACATCTGCTTTTTTACTGTACCTACCTAATTGTAAAAAAAAATGGTATGTTGAGTTTTGGTATTAGGTATATTAACTGAGAGAAAGTCTTTGGTCGATCTAGGTTGATCTATATTTGGGCATACGAGAAGATGTTGGGAATCCTAGATGGAGCCACAGTAACAGGATACTTTCATCTTCATGTAAAAGATTCCATTTCTTCATTCTGTATTTGCACCTTGACACCCCACTTCTGACAAAAGTTTTCTGAATGGCATTTTTTTTTTTTTTGCCTGTGAACAACTTGTTGCAAATTTATTTGTCTAGTACCTAATGAAAATTTGCCTGAATATTCCAGACTGATTGACAGAGCTTTAGAGATGCACAAGGCAGCCAAGAAGTTTGAGGCTCAAGAAGAGATAGATATGGCCTACAAGTGTTACTTTCTCTTTGTATCAATGGCTACATACATTTTTAAGAAAACCAAGGATGAGCTATATGTGAAAGAGATGCTGACAAAACCAACAGTTGAGAGTATGAATAAATTAGAAAAAATGAAAGATGATAGCATCAAATTAGAAAAAAATAAAGACAACATAAAAAAGTAAGAGTCTATTTTCCATTTTAGTCAAAATAAGTAGGTACAATGTACATAGGTACCACTATCCAATCCCTTACACTTACCACAGATGATGCAAGTATCTACCCAGATAGTACAAATCTGTTTTAACACCTTAAAAATGAATTTTTATCAAATTTAGGTATTACATACAAAAAAAAAAGTAATTATAATCCACCCAAATTTAGCCCACTTAGACTATTCCTGGAAAATCGGTTAAACAGACATTTTAAAGAACAATCTCTTAACTTCAATTGCTTGAATATTCCACAGCTTTCGGATATTTCTTTCATGTTTTTTCAATCAAGTTCTAAACCTCTTCAAAAAAAAAGATGGATTTGTCCTGGGGTAATTATGATCCACCTATATCAGTCTATGGATTTAAAATGTAGTGAGAGCTTCTAAAGAAAGGAAATTTAGGCCACATATATGAGTTTTAACCTTCTAATCTATTGTGGCCTCTAAGCCCCTAAATTTAGGGACTTAAACCCTTAGAATAAATGGGTGGATCATAATTACCCCAAGTCATGGGGGAATTATGATTCACGAATTTCTGCTTTAATTTTTTTTTCTGTTCCTGTTGTTGAAATGAGACAACTAAAACAATACTAATGTGTATGAGTAACTATTTTTTTTTTTTTTTTTTTTTTTTTTTTTTTTTTTTTTTTTTACTGTTCCTGTTGTTAAAATGAGACAACTAAAACAATACTAATGTCTGAGTAACTACTCACTAAATTACTGATTCTCAGGAGAACAAAAAAAGTTAAAAGATTATTTTTTGGATCATAACTTCCCCGACCCACCCTATGTTATACATGTGTAAAAATCTTGAAATATTTTGAACTCGTCTTCAAAATTTCATTAAAATCGGACCGACCGTGAAAGAGTTATATCGAAACCATCAAACAGACAAAGGAAAACAAACAAAAAAATGCCAAGTTGAAAGTTTTAACTTTCAATTTACACATTTCGTTCGCTCATTCATTTTTTAGCGGAAATCGAACCCGCGATCCAGCGCTTACAAGGCTGGCTTTTTTTTCTTTCTTTGAAGAGGTTTGATAAAGGGAACTGTAACAGCTAAGGTCTGGTCGTCCCGAAATCGTAGAGAGAAGGAAGACGGGATAGGAAAAAGTCAGCCGTTCCGAGAGCGATCATTATCTGTTCAGGATAAAATCCACCCCGGGCGGGAATCGAACCGGCAAAAAACTTCAAACTTGAGACTTACAACACATTTCATTTGTTCATAAAAAATATGCAATTCCCCCCCCCTCTCTTTTTCTTACTGTGTTAAATAAACTTAATTGCTTGTCACAAATATCGTTCCCTACTAACCTACACGTCAATAAATTCTGTGACATGACTTGGACTCGAATCACCAACCTCCAAATCCAAAGTCCACCGCGTCAACCACTACACTACTGACATTGATAAAAAGATGGAAGCTTTTCATTTGTATTGTTTTCCTCCTAGCTGTGGGTGTATAAACTGTCTAGCTGTGGGAACTAACCAAGTAACCAGCCAAGCTACGTACCTGGCAGTTTTTCAAAGGGTTCTTTCTGCTCTTGAAAAATGAGCACAAGTCCTCACGATGGTTGACTGCGGTTCAGGACGAGCCAATTAAACATGGCTAGAGACCATCACCCTGGTGTATGGCAGACAAAGATATACTCTTCTTTACTCTGCCATCAGCCAGCCTAGTTAGCTCAGTTGGTAGTGCGTCAGCCTTGTAAGCGCTAGGCCGCGGGTTCGATTCCCGCCCGGGGCGGATTTTATCCTGATGGGATAATGTTCGTTCTCGGAACGGCTGGCTTTATCCTATCCTGTCTTCCTTCTCTCTTCGATTTCGGGACGATAAGACCATAGCAGTTACAGTTCCCTCTGTCAAACCTCTTAAAAAAAAAAAAATAAAAAAAAAAATAATACTCTGCCATCACCATTCGAAGCCGCTACAACAACAATATTGTTTTCCTTCAGATTGATGAGTAACGGTAAAGTAGCGGACTCCAGAGTAGAGAGACCCAGGTTCGATGGAGGAGAATCATTGCGACCATTCGGGTCCAAGTTGACTAGGTCCAGCTCACATCCAAACCTATCACAGGTAAGAACAATGCCAAATTAATGTGTAGTCAGTTTGTATTTTTTTAATATTTATGAGAGTGTGGTTGTTATTAGCTCTTACGGCTGGAGTACAACCTGGCTTCCAAAAGCATTTCAGTCCAGTTAGTTGATCAGAATCAATTGGATTTGTATTTGTACAGAAGTTCATTTTGCTCTGGACTGCAACGTGTTGAAGTTCAGGTCTCTTAGGCGGAACAAGTTCGATGTTTTACGATAGTAGAAAAGGACAATACACCTTAGCTGTATTGTCTACTGGCCTAATCCAGCTGTTAGCCACATCACCTTGGTAGCCAGATTTGTGATAAAACTACGACCCATTACACATGTATTCCAATTTTTAAAGTTTGTGTCGAACCTACATAAGGTTAATGATAAAAGTCCATACCCTGGTGGGGATTGAAACCGCGCTCTCCAGTTTACCAGACGAGCATCTTGACCACTGCACCACAAGGCAGTAAAAAAAAAAGATTTTTTTTGTAAATAATGAAAAATAAACGGAATGGGCATGCTACGACACAGACCACACGAGTCTATTGTAGCAGTTGTTCCATTCTTCCGAAATAAGAAAAGGCGACGAAGCACTCATCTTTGAAAAATAAATAGATAAAATAATTATTAAAATCCCCTGTTCTGTTTGACTTTTGACATTTGTACGTGTGTTTGTGTGTGGGGGGGGAAGTGTCGCGCGATTTTGTCGGGGAGTGCTTTAATTTTTAACAGGTCACGTCGCGCGACAAATGTTGCAAGTGAAAACAGGTGATGTCGCGCGACATTGTCGCGCGATTTTGTCGCACGACAGAGGTCGCGTTGGTGGAAATCCACCTTAAGGTGACGAGACAAAAGAAGTTTTGGTGTCCCGTTCCGTTCATAATTCTGTAGGTATCCCTCATGTTTATCTGTGCCTACCTCAAATACATCATTTGTAACTTTTGCTCGATCCTCCCCCCTCCCCATAACCTGAAGTGATCCAGACAAAAGCATTCTTAACCATGTTATTGGTCTGATGATGAGAATCTGAGTATTCTCGAAAGCTCACCAAATATTTTGTTGATAGTCGAATCTCAATTGTATTTTAATTTTAATTTTATTTCTTGAAGATTCTGAATTAAACAATTATTCCTCGATAATTATTTTAGTTTTATTTTTGAGAAATAGAAAGTAAAAAAAAAGAGGAAATATAAGACGACTTTTATCTTACCTGCACACATCGCACTGTTGCGGATGTAAAGTCCAGTGTTGCCACAATGTCTTCTCCCAACTTGTATGCTTGTTTGAACAAACAGAACCGCGTGACCTTTCCCCTTGCATTGGTTACGTTGAAGTAATTCAAACTTCGCCTAGCCGTTATGTTCTGTAAACAAATATACACAGACATTTACGAAATGGGAGATCTAGACAGGAAGTTAATATCATAAACCTGAGCTGATTCCTCCTCAGTCAACACGAACTTTAGCCTAGTTCGCTGGGAGGATAGGTGACCTTTCCCCTTGCATTGGTTACGTTGAAGTAATTCAAACTTCGCCTAGCCGTTATGTTCTGTAAACAAATATACACAGACATTTGTGAAATGGGAGATCTAGACAGGAAGTTGATATCATAAACCTGAGCTGATTCCTCCTCAGTCAACACGAACTTTAGCCTAGTTCGCTGGGAGGATACGCGCCTAGTAAGAGCTAGGGTTTGAAGATAAACTGAACTCTGTGTCAAGCGCTAGGTCGTGGGATAGATTCCTGCCCGGGACAAAATTTATTCTAAACAGATGTGGTTCGTTCTCGGAACGGTTGGCTTTCTTTTATCCTACTTTCCTTCTCTCTTGGATTTCTGGACGATAAGACCTCCGTTGTTACAGTCCCCTCTGAAAACCTTATCTTAATGCCGGGTCTCCTAACAGGCCGCGATTGGCCCAGGACCCTTCAGGATAAACAGCTTTTTTCACTTCCTCTGTCTCTCTCCCTTAAAAAAAAAAAAAAAAAAAAAAAAAAAAAAAAGAAAAAAAAAAAAAAAAAAAAAACATCCCAAGTAGAGACATCACCTGTAGTATTGTAGGAGACAGTAGTGAGTTCAGTTTCTTTCTCCTTACTCTTAGGAATGATTACTTGGTGAGAGGCCACACTATCCTCACATATAGATTGGATTTCTACTGGATTCCTGGAAACCAAAAAATAATAATCTTAACTCATATACATAAGTCCAATGGGCTCAATAGGCTGCAGGAAATTACGTATGACAGACTGAAACACTTTTTTTATTGTACGAATAAAGAACGAATCGACGCCTGGTGTTCCAGAGTTTTAAAGCGCCATCTTATAGGAGGGAAAAAATAGAGCTGAGCCAAGTTTTAAACTTGGACAGAACTTTCATATCATCTTCTGTTCGTTTTGCAATAACTCTAGAGGCAGTTTGTTGCCTTTGATGAAATCGGTGGAAAAATGTTCAAACACACCGAAGTGAATTTTTCAATAAAGAATCCTTAAATGCTTTTTATTATTTTTTCCAAAGCTTCCGAACCGATTGTTGGATTTGGAGGAATTAGACAACCATGCTGACGGTGGAGACTTTGAGCTTGACAGCCGCGCTATCTAAGCTTCCCAAAGGGGCCTTGTTTAACTCAACAGTTAAGAAGATACCTAACCATGTAGTCAAAGTTCTCCTAAAACACCACACTTGTCTTATCAAATGTCTATTGTATTTATGTCTACAGTTTCGACGAGTTAAAATCAGCAATAAGAGCATGATTGTACCCTATATGTTTTAAAAATAAATAAAAACTTATTTTTTGAAGAAAAAAAAAACATTGATCGAGCGATGCGAAACTCCACCATGAATGACTAGAACTCGAATTGGCACCAGACAATATTTTTGGCCAATTAAAACCCTCTGCGTGCCCACTGTGATTTGTTACGAAGTATTTGACAATTTGTCCCTCGGAATGTAGGCGGACAGTCGTGGATGGTAATACCTCTGAGTACAAAAAAGTCCTAGGCGGAAAGAGTCAAAAGGACCAAGAGAGTGTTAGCTTGGTTTGGTACCGCGGCGTCTACCTGTAAGCGGCTAGGTCCGCGCGGCTTCCGATTACCGCTCCAGGTTACCCGCTTGAC
>NW_007377924.1:126541-187030 GCF_000475195.1 Diaphorina citri | reverse complement strand
CAAAAAAAAAAAAAAAAAAAAAAAAAAAAAAAAAAAAAAACAAGGGTAGGATAAAAAAGACATAGTATGTTACACATGAAAATGTACCCCACAAACCATATATTAAATGTTGCTGTAGCATGTCCATTGTAGGTTTTAGCATGTCCAATTATACAACTGTGATACAATAAAAACACACCCTGTATAATGAGTTTTTTTTATGAATAATATACTCACTAGACATAGCTACATGTGTCTTCTCTGGAGATGCTAGTTTTTCATTAACGAATCCTGATAATTTACCACTGGTTGTACATAGGCAATGAATTTGTGCACTAGCCCAGCCCAAACTTTCCAGTGTATCTCTGGAAAGAGGAAAGAAGAATCAACTATCTCCTCTGCAGGGAGCAAATGATGTGTCTACAAAAAGCAAACATTTGATTATCTTTCTTTATTATTATCTGGCATAAGTAGGTATTTTATTAATTGTTTGATACAAAACAGTTAGTTTTCACAACACAATTTCTGCAAATACCTAATTAAGTACATTATTTTATGGGTGCCAAGGTAGGTATACACTCTTCAAAATCGGTACCTACTACCTACCTAAAAAATAGAAAGTAAAAAAAAAAAAAAAACAAGGGTATAAAACCGGCCCCTCCCAAAAAAAAAAAAAAAAAAAAAAAAAAAAAAAAAAAAAAAAACAAGGGTAGGATAAAAAAGACATAGTATGTTACACATGAAAATGTACCCCACAAACCATATTAAATGTTGCTGTAGGCTGTAGCATGTCCATTGTAGGTTTTAGCATGTCCAATTATACAACTGTGATAAAATAAAAACACACCCTGTATAATAAGTTGTTTTTTTTATGAATAATATACTCACTAGACATAGCTACATGTGTCTTCTCTGGAGATGCTAGTTTTTCATTAACAAATCCTGATAATTTACCACTGGTTGTACATAGGCAATGAATTTGTGCACTAGCCCAGCCCAAACTTTCCAGTGTATCTCTGGAAAGAGGAAAGAAGAATCAATATTAAACCAGTGCTCCTCAAAGTTGTTGCCACCACAGCCCACTTCAATCTTTCCGTGGCACAACTTTGAGAAGCACTGGTTTAAGGTCACAATGTAACTGCTTAGGTTTTTGGTGACTGCTATTATATCCTCCATTCAACAAGCTACTCATATTAACCTTACCCAGTCTGAGTAGGGCTGGGACTAGCAAATAGTACACAGATGGTAACCCATTTTTTTTTTTTTTTTTTTTTAGAACCAGAATACGGAAACTTTAGGCCTGAAAAGTGAAAAAGTGGACTTTTTGCTGTGTTTTCTGAACAGGTTTTTTGGGGCATAGCAGGAGTTTCGGTTAGTTTATATGAACCTAAGGCCATATTGCGGATTCACATACATTTTACATATATCTAATTATCTGTCTATTTTTCAGGCCATAATACAGGGTGTTCCAAAATTAAAAAAAAAAAAAAAAAAAAAACGTAATTATGGGCCAATAAAACATTAAAAACGGGTAAAAAAACGCGATCTCTCCTTGAAACCAACCAGGAAAAACTCAGTTTATCATATTCAGATTCAGTGGACCTCGAAAACCCCAAATTGATTAAAAGTTGCTTGCAACTTCTCAGGTCGCTTCATTTTGCTGTAAAAGTGTCATGTAGAGTTCGTTATAGTTCTTATAGGCTGGTAGCCACCATCTTATGATGTCATTTTGCCGGAGCATACAACTAAGTCTTCAGCCTTTTTGTGTGTGGAAATCACTACAATTTGCTTAGAGGCGACTAGTCGAAGTCATATATAGCCTTTGATATCAGTATTGTCCATAGGGTAATGGATTATTATTATTATTATTTACTCTTTATTGTTTATAATTACATGTACACAAAATACACAGAAATTACAAGCAAGGGCCGAAATTATTGCCTAAGGCAATCTCTACCATTCAACCCTAAAACAAACAATGTGCCACATAGTTACAATAATGAGATTAAGTTTTAAAGGTCTAAAAAAAAAAAAAAAAAAGAGGAAGGTGTTTGAGAAGAGGAAGAAGAAGGAATAACAAGAAAGAAGAAGGAAGTAACTTAGGGTAGAAACACACTATTATTGGGTACAATTGTCCTACATACTGGACTCCGCACACAGGAATTTCGTCAGAAAGACCCCCATGTCAGAAAGATGAAGTTCAAAATTTTCCCGTAGCATTGTAGACCTTACCACTTACAGTTCCCTCTATCAAACCTCTTAAAATAAAACTAAAATAACTATCGAGGAATCATTATTTAATTAAGTATCTTCAAGAAGTAAAATTAAAAAATTAAAAGACAATTGAGATTCGACTATCAACAAAATATTTGGTGAGCTTTCGAGAATACTCAGATTCTCATCATCAGACCAATAACGCGAGAGAGGTGTTTACTCTACGAGCGCTGGAGTTGAAGTGCTGGAGAGTTCTTATAGGCAGTTGATTTGATTTAGACGTTGATGGAGAGATGTAAGTTAGTGGAAGAGATGTAGATTAAGCATCCGTACAGAATATTTCAGAATATTTTACTAGGTGTAGCTAGGTAACTAAAGGTGAAAGGCGGATATATCTGTATATCATAGAGACATAGAGGATCATAGGCACTTACCTAATGCGAATTACTTCTTATCACGGAAATTTCAAACATAGGTATCATTGGTATCAAATCCACATAGCTATCCATCCATCTCCATCACTGATAACTGATAAGACGTAAGACGTATGTGAACTTGTGAACATGGCCATCTCTTTCACGGTTTTAGCAACCAAGAAATCGGCCTTGAAAAATTGACCAATGAAAGACGAATTATTTTGTAAACAAATGCTTTCATTGGTTGATCAAATCTCTGATCACAAAAAAATCGCTTCTTTGAATAAAAGTTGCTCTCAAAAGTGGCTGGCTTCACAAAGGTTTTAGTTCAAATTTTTACTTCTTTTTTGTTCGATTTGGAAAATTGGATTATTTTTTCATTAGGTATCTGTGGAATACTGTGGATTTTCCTTTTCCTTTTTCCTTTCAGCTTTCAGCCCAGAAATCAGAGCCTAGGAAGTTTGCATTGCTTGGGAAAATACGTGAAGATTAAATTCATACTTGCATGTTCATGAAAATACTGAAAGTAAGTTGAAATTCAGGTAAATTAGGAAGGCTGTGCCTAACCTTTTCTTCAACACTTACCCATGGACATACAATTTAAGAGCAAAACTTTCTGTAAACTTTAGTCAATGAAGAATGGACTAAAATCAGTTGAAAAACTCTGCATGGGTAGAGTGAAACTTGATGTTTCAAGATTGTGAAAGTGTTTCACGATCTTGTGCTGTGGGTTTGTGCATCAATAAGATTGTTAGGATGTAAAAGCCCAAGACGCTACTCTAAAGAGCAACCCAAATACAGTTAAAATTATTTTCTCATTATCAAACTCATCTCAACAGTGTAGGGAACTTCATTTGTCCCAAGCAAAGCTCCCTTGCAAGTAACACTAGTGTAATGTGTTTGTGCACTTTTATTTCTGTGCATTTCTAAAACATAACTTTTTAAAGACACATTTTTGAAGTTTTAACTTCAGATTTGGATTTTTCCTCAACTTTTTATGTTTAAATGGACCTTTTTTAAATATTTTTTCCCCAAATGCAACAGTTTTATTACCGTTCCGAGAACGAACATTATCCCATCAGGATAAAATCCGCCCCGGGCGGGAATCGAACCCGCGGCCTAGCACTTACAAGGCAGACGTACTACCAACTAAGCTAACTAGGCTGGCTCTGTAAACTTTAGTCAATGAAGAATGGACTAAAACCAGTTGAAAAACTCTGCATTGGCAGAGTGAAACCCGATGTTTCAAGATTGTGAAAGTGTTTCACGATCTTGTGCTGTGGGTTTGTGCATCAATTAGATTGTTAGGACGTAAAAGCCTAAGATGCTACTCTAAAGAGCAACCCAAATACAGTTAACATTATTTTCTCATTATCAAACTCATCTCAACAGTGTAGGGAACTTCATTTGTCCCAAGCAAAGCTCCCTTGCAGGTAACACTAGTGTAATGTGTTTGTCCACTTTTATTTCTGTGCATTTCTAAAACATAACTTTTTAAACACACATTTTTGAAGTTTTAACTTCAGATTTGGATTTTTCCTCAACTTTTTATGTTAAAATTGACCTTTTTAAAATATTTTTTCCCCAAATGCAACAGTTTTATTGTGTTTTTGTTCTTTCAATTCCAGCAAAAGGTTCAAAGATGGCAAAACTAACAGCACAAAAAATATTTGAGATAGAACAGGAAGTTAATAAACTGGATACATCAAGGTTTTCCGTTGTATCTGAAGTGCAGTAAGTAATATACCTCCCTTATAAAATCTACACAACTGTGAATATTGAAGAGCCAAGTTCCTAACTACCTCACAAAAACATCTGCTTTTTACTGTACCTACCTAATTGTAAAAAAAAGTGGCATGTTGGGTTTTGGTATCTTATATTATAAGAACGAGATCCATTCACAGTTCACATTTCATAGCATATCCCAGCTCATTCCCAACTTTTAAAAAAGAAATAACTTGGGAAAATTATTAATTTTATATACATAAATAATTAACAAAAAAAAAGAAAGAAAATCTAATAAAACACGGGTTTTGTTTTTTTTCTCCCCCAGCCGTTTGAAAACAGCAACCCAGTTCCTCCCAGTCAGCGTAAACCTATCCGTACCTCTGAGCAGGATAATCAACCGGTGAAACGACCTGACAGGTGAGCTTAACATATTGAAATATTTTGAACTCGTCTTCAAAATTTCATTAAAATCGGACCGACCGTGAAAGAGTTATATCGAAACCATCAACGAAAACAAACAAAAAATGCCAAGTTGAAAGTTTTAACTTGAAATTTACACATTTCGTTCGCTCATTAATTTCTTAGCGGAAATCGAACCCGCGACCTAGCGCTTACAAGGCTGCCTTTTTTTTCTTTCTTTGAAGAGGTTTGATAAAAGGAACTGTAACAGCTAAGGTCTTGTCGTCCCGAAATCGAAGAGAGAAAGTTTTCCGTTGTATCTGAAGTGCAGTAAGTAATATACCTCCCTTATAAAATCTACTCAACTGTGAATATTGAAGAGCCGAGTTCCTAACTACCTCACAAAAACATCTGCTTTTTTACTGTACCTACCTAATTGTAAAAAAGTGGCATGTTGAGTTTTGGTATTAGGTATATTAACTGAGAGAAAGTCTTTGTTGATCTAGGTTGATCTATATTTGGGCATACGAGAAGATGTTGGGAATCCTAGACGGAGCCACAGTAACAGGATACTTTCATCTTCATGTACAAGATTCCATTTCTTTATTCTGTATTTGCACCTTGACACCCCACTTCTGACAAAAGTTTTCTGAATGGCAATTTTTTTTGGATCCTGTCTTCCTTCTTTCTTCGATTTCGGGACGATAAGACCATAGCAGTTACAGTTCCCTCTGTCAAACCTCTTTAAAAAAAAAAAATATATATTACACGTTAATAAATACTTACACGTTAATAAATTCTGTGACATGACTTGGACTCGAATCACCAACCTCCAAATCCAAAGTCCACCGCGTCAACCACTACACTACTGAGATTGATAAAAAGATGAAAGCCTTTCATTTGTATTGTTTTCCTCCAGCTGTGGGTCTATAAACTGTCTAGCTGTGGGAACTAACCAAGTAACCAGCCAAGCTATGTACCTGGCAGTTTTTCAAAGGGTTCTTTCTGCTAATTATGATCCACCCAAATTTAGCCCACTTAGACTATTCCTGGAAAATCGGTTAAACAGACATTTTAAAGAACAATCTCTTACCTTCAATTGCTTGAAGATTCCACAGCTTTTGGATATTTCTTTCGTGTTTTTTTCAATCAAGTTCTAAACCTCTTCAAAAAAAGATGGATTTGTCCTGGGGTAATTATGATCCACCTATATCTATGGATTTAAAACGTAGCGAGAGCTTCTAAAGAAAGGAAATTTAGGCCTCATATGAGTTTTAAAAACCTTCTAATCTATTGTGGCCTCTAAGCCCCTAAATTTAGGGACTTAAACCCTTAGAATAAATGGGTGTGGGTCTATAAACTGTCTAGCTGTGGGAACTAACCAAGTAACCAGCCAAGCTATGTACCTGGCAGTTTTTCAAAGGGTTCTTTCTGCTTTTGAAAAATGAGCACAAGTCCTCACGATGGTTGACTGCGGTTCAGGACGGGCCAATTAAACACGGCTAGAGACCATCACCTCGGTGTATGGCAGACAAAAAAGATATACAGTCGAACCTGGATAAACGAGACCTGGATAAAAACCTCTGTAAACGAGAAAATGTCAACTTTTTCTTTTTTAATTTTTTTTTTTTTTTTTTTTTTTTTTTTTTACTGTTCCTGTTGTTAAAATGAGACAACTAAAACAATACTAATGCCTGCGTAACTACTCACTAAATTACTGATTCTCAGGAGAACAAAAAAAAGTTAAAAGATTATTTTTTGGATCATAACTACCCCGACCCACCCTATGTTATACATGTGTAAAAATTATGACATGCATTTTATAACCGTTATGCACTGGCTAATAATGCTTTCCGTTCTTTTTCCTTCCAGTGAAGAAAAAGAAAATCGCAAGAGTCCAGTCAAATCCAGTCAGTCAAAAGATCTGGGTGTAAAAACTAAAAAATCATCAGCTAGTGGTGCTGACATAAAGAGTAATGCAAAGAATGGAGTTCATGAGGCTGGTATCAATAGCATGGACAGTAAGTTATCTCAGGAAATACTCCATGACTAACTTCACACTTCTCAAAACTAATTAAAAGAAATGTTTATTTTTTTTAGTAAGTAATGCGTTGACTGACCCTTGCTTCTCGTAGAACTAATTGTAAATTTTATTGACATTAATGGTACTAAGTTATCTCAGGAAATACTCCATGACTAACTTCACACTTCTCAAAACTAATTAAAAGAAATGTTTATTTTTTTTAGTAAGTAATGCATTGACTGACCCTTGCTTCTTGTAGAACTAATTGTGAATTTTATTGACATTAATGGTATAGACTATAGAGTTTGTAGTACAGAGATCACTTACCTACTTCTTAACTTCTTGTTGACATAGCCAGCCAAATACCTCCATAAAATACCATATATTTTGATGTCACAATGTGTCAATGTTTGTTACAGAGTATATAATCAAGCCAGAAGATAAGTACGAACCCGCGACCCCCTCCATCTCGAGCTCAGAGCTACACAAGATTCTAAACAATCGGAATGTGCTACTGATAGACTGTAGACCTCAACAGGAGTACAACTCTTGTACACTCAAAACTAGCGCTGAGAATTTGATAAATGTGCCTGAGGAAATCAATGTTAAAGGGTGAGTCATGAAAACTAATACTTTCAAAAATCATCCACATTCAAATGGGGTTCATTAGTCCGTCAAATTACAATACTAATAATAAAAGGTATAGGGACGGACTATTGTATTCGATTCGGTGTCTGTCTGTCAGTCTGTCTGTCTTGTCAAACCTTTCCGAGCCTGAATTTCTGTGTTCTATCCGTGCCTTATGTTCCTGTTAATACCAATGTTTTTCCTGCCCTGGAAATCTCTGCTTGTTCCAGCCTTGAACCTTAAGCCGAAGCTATTGTGTGTGCTAGTTCCGGCCCTGGAGTATTGTATTTCTCTTAAATGTGTGTCTCCAAGAGGATTCGAACCTGAAGACTTCTTACTTATTAGATCAACTTGAGGCTGTGTAGTTCTTTCCCTAATGCTAGTATGTGAGAGAGAGGGAGAGAGGGAGAGAGAGAGAGAGAGAGAGAGAGAGAGAGGGAGAGAGAGAGAGAGAGAGAAAGCATTATTGCTACACTCGAATAGAATTCACCATTGTCATACAGGGTGGTTGGTTTGTCTGACTGGGGGGGGGACTTTAAATAGGGAGGATACCAGCCTGAAATTTTCCTTAAGAAATAGCATGCCCATCCCGTAGTATGTCCCTCATCAGATGAGTAAGAAGAGACAGCACTTTCACTTGAGTGCCGGGTCAACACGAGAACATCAAACGTTTGAAATCGAAATACGATTGCAAAATTTTTTCGATTGCAAATATTTCAACGGGTTACTTTCTGGTGTTCTCGTGTTGACCCAGAACCTAAATGGGAAGTATTGTGTCTCTTCTCGCCCATTTTTACAAGTTCGGCCATGCCTTTTCTACAAGTTTGGCCATGCCTCGGGATGAACTAGCGGGATTCCGGAGCGAAGCGACGGAATTCAGCTAGTGTATAAATAAATCTCTGTGATACCCATATACTTTGCGGTGTAGCTTCTGCTGACACACGGGGCAGTACCAAGTCATAGACTTAGGTCCCGGGTTAGGTTCAACACCGCCCATGATCAGTAGAATTTGGAGCAGAGTGGCTGGTATGTTCTGCTACTTAGTTAAATAAATAAAAATTTCTTTTCTTTGTGTTACTATATCAAAACTTTGGTGCTCACTGCAGCATTGTAGGATTTTTCCAAATACATATATCACAATAATCCAGCTCCCAATTACCTACCATGCTGGCACCGGTCGCTATGCGCATTTATATTACATAGCTACTCATTTTCCTCACGAGGCTGAGTGGGCCCCGTAACGGCCAGTCACGGAATCAATCATTTGCATGATACAAATTTCTTGACCCCGCCGGGAATCGAACCCGGGTCTCCCGCGTGCAAGGCGAGCGCAGTGACCACTACGCCATGGGAGGCTGCTTCAACGTTATTTTTTTTTTTTTTTGCAACCTTTTAGCGACATTTTAGGGGATTTGGGGACCGTTTTGGATGTTTTTGAGTGCGCCAATGCACTTTTTGGGTACTTTTACATCGGAATAGGACTCTATCTCGAAAAAAAATTGTCATTTGGTTGAGCTTCTATAATTTTCGCGGGCAGCCATTTTTTCGTGATGTGACGTCAGTTCATGCGAGGTCGGATACATGACGTCAGTTCAACGTACCTTTGAGCGACATTTTAGGGGATTTAGGGACCGTTTTGGATGTTTTTGAGTGCGCCAATGCACTTTTTGGGTACTTTTACATCGGAATAGGACTCTATCTCGAAAAAAAATTTCATTTGGTTGTGCCCCATTGGAGAGGTTGGCAAATTTTGCGCCTCTGTAGTTCCATCCCGTATGAAATTGTCTGGGTCTTTTAGCACACACTTGAAGATAAGGCAAGAAGCAACAGAAGTACAATATTCTATCTCTCGCCATAGAATAGAAACGTAAGGCCCTGTCTTCTGGCGTAGATCCAAAAATAAAACTCTTGTGTGTACGAAATACGAATGTATGGTTGTATTCATGAATTTGGAATTCGAGCACTTGGAAAAGATTCTTCTTTCTTGTTTTTGTTTTAACCTAAATACGAGTTTTTGCATTTTATCTATGCCGATGGCGTTATGAGTTATGGATCTTTTTATAACTTTGTTGTAACTGTGCGTATAGTGCGGCCTAATGTGTGTGTTTTTTCTTCTAAATTGTTACCTAGTTTCTGTTAAATTATTACCCGTGTATTTGACAAAGTAACTTTTACAGAGTCAACCATCCAGATGGCCAGTTGTGTTTTGTTCAGTGTGTTTGGGATGTGGTACTCACCATTTGAGACCAGTGTCCTATAACGTAAGGTGACGAGACAAAAGAAGTTTTGGTGTCCCGTTCCGTTCATAATTCTGTAGGTATCCCTCATGTTTATCTGTGCCTACCTCAAATACATCATTTGTAACTTTTGCTCGATCCTCCCCCCTCCCCATAACCTGAAGTGATCCAGACAAAAGCATTCTTAACCAGCCTAGTTAGCTTGAACGGTAGCTCGTCTACCTTATAAATGCGCTAGGCCGCGGGTTCGATTTCCGCCCGGGGCGGATTTTATTCTGAACAAATAAAGTTCGTTCTCGGAACGGCTGGCTTTCTCCTAATCCTGTCTTTCTTCTCTGTTCGCTTTCGGGACGATAAAACCTTAGCATTTACAGTTCCCTCTATCAAACCTCTTGAAAAAAAGAAGAAAAAACCACACACACACTTGGTGTCCCGTTAAGAAATCCGTACCTCCCTCCCATTTTCCCGTATATTGGCCGTATTAACCTATAATATATGTCCTATATCTCCCTATGTAATGTCCATTCCACCCCCGTTCTCGAGATTATGAGAGAAAGTTGTTACACGAAAACACACAATTATAATCATAACCTTGCGACAAAACACACTCACTTTTTTCGAATTCTAAAATTAGATTGATATCGTTTTTTCGATGAATTGTGCTAAATACCTTCCCGTGTTGATTTAATATAACATTGAGAAATAGAAATAGTATTGTGTGCTTCTTCCCCTTCTTATTTGATCGTGGGAGTTCAGTTTCCGTACGTTTTTGTTGAAAACTTTCTAACTTCTAAAATTAGATTGATATCGTTTTTTCGATGAATTGTGCTAAATACCTTCCCGTGTTGATTTAATATAACATTGAGAAATAGAAATCGTATTGTGTGCTTCTTTTCTTCTTCCCCTTCTTATTTGATCGTGGGAGTTCAGTTTCCGTACGTTTTTCTAGAAAACTTTCTAATTTAAGTGCGACTTTTTCTGATTTTGACGACGGGATGTGGGAAAATCCGTTTTTCTGTGCTTATTTTGTAGCAAACTTAAATTTAACCGATTGGTGACGACAATAGTTTTCGGGTGTGTTTTAAAATAAACCTATTAATGAGTAATTCTTGTTCATGTTGAATGAAAGTTAATATGAAGATGTTCAAGATCTTTGGCTAAATATGGAGTTAATGATAGGAACAAATAGAATTGGTTCATGTGGGAAAATCCGTTTTTCTGTGCTTATTTTGTAGCAAACTTAAATTTAACCGATTGGTGACGACAAAAGTTTCCGGGTGTGTTTTAAAATAAACTCATAATGAGTAATTCTTGTTCATGTTGAATGAAAGTTAATATGAAGATGTTCAAGATCTTTGGCTAAATATGGAGTTGATGTATCGTTTTTTCGATGAATTGTGCTAAATACCTTCCCGTGTTGATTTAATATAACATTGAGAAATAGAAATAGTATTGTGTGCTTCTTTTCTTCTTTCCCTTCTTATTTGATCGTGGGAGTTCAGTTTCCGTACGTTTTTCTAGAAAACTTTCTAATTTAAGAGCGACTTTTTCTGATTTTGACGACGGGATGTGGGAAGTTCCGTTTTTCTGTGCTTATTTTGTAGCAAACTTAAATTTAACCGATTGGTGACGACAAAAGTTTCCGGGTGTGTTTTAAAATAAACTCATAATGAGTAATTCTTGTTCATGTTGAATGAAAGTTAATATGAAGATGTTCAAGATCTTTGGCTAAATATGGAGTTAATGAAAAGAACAAATAGAATTGGTTCATTTGTTTCCATTGTTGAAAAACACATTTGAGATTAATTAAATATTGAATCATGAACAATAACAGAAATTTAATAAGTTAAAAGAAGCACTAAATAAGCCAAAATTAAAACTTGGAATTTTAAAGTTCCCCCCATCACAATAAGCAATGAAATAATTTCATAACTAACACTAAAATTAACAAAACCTCAATGAAAAATTAGAATGCCCTGAAATTGAAACTCTGTGAATCATGTGGCTAAAAACAATGTAATTGCTATGTTCTAAGAGTAAAAGAACACGAGCCATACTCTTAGCTCTTACTTTTTTAGAATGTCGTGTAGTTGAAAACAATGTAATCGCTATCAATCAAGAGAAAACCAAACACAAAAATGGTGGACAAGCTGGACTATCGACGGCACAGTTTGAGTCGGCTCTACAAGGACGACAAAAGCTACAAGGATAACTTCAGTCGGACCTACAACAGCGAGAATGTGGAGAAGATCCTAAGCAAAACGCGAAGTCTGATTTCCGACTTTGATTCGGGCAAGAGTGGCGTGAGCAGTGTGTATTCGACCTTGCCCCCTCGATTCCGACTGTCGGGCTCCAAGTATAGCAGGTAACGTGAGGAAGTACATCGTACACGAAAATTTGGACCGATTGCAATATACTTTCTCATCACCCTGTATAGGTTCGGAATACATATTGGTAATAGAAAGTAAAAAGCCCACTCCGAGGCTTAGGTGTAGGGCAAACAGTCCTAAAAGTGGGTTTAAGCTTATACGAATATACAAGGAAGTACGTGGTAGAGTTTTCGTCGGGCTCCAAGTATAGCAGGTAACGTGAGGAAGTACATCGTACACGAAAATTTGGACCGATTGCAATACTTTCTCATCACCCTGTATAGGTTCCCTATACATATTGGTGAAACACCAAAAAGTGAAATGAAAAGTGTGGTTCTTACCTCGTAACTGATAAGATAGGGCTTACCAGAAAGTGAGTCAGGATATAGAACAAAGGATACTTCCTTGTAAATTTAAAAAATAAATAAAGTCATATTCAAAAAAATCAAATCAAAAAATCAAATAGAAAGTAAAAAGCCCACTCCGAGGCTTAGGTGTAGGGCAAACAGTCCTAAAAGTGGGTTTAAGCTTATACGAGTCGGGCTCCAAGTATAGCAGGTAACGTGAGGAAGTACATCGTACACGAAAATTTGGACCGATTGCAATACTTTCTCATCACCCTGTACAGGTTCCGTATACATATTGGTAATGGAAAGTAAAAAGCCCACTCCGAGGGTTAGGTGTAGGGCAAACAGTCCTAAAAGTGGGTTTAAGCTTATACGAATATACAACGAAGTACGTGGTAGAGTTTTTGCACTTGGTCAGTCTCATTTAACTTGAGAATTTTTTAGGGAGGCTTAAATTGGAAACCAATCCAATGTTTTTATAGGGATAGGGAGAGAATGCGAACTTTATTACATAGTTCTCACCTCTATAAACCTCTGTCCCGTGATAACCTCCTGGTTCCCGCGTTCATCCGGTTTTCAGTTCCTACATCTCGAGCGGGTCCTCAGTGTCTAGTCGCAGCTATAAATCCCGCTCCCCCTCCTACTCAAGCTCAACGGTCAAGTCCCCCTCTCTCGCCCGACGCTCTCTCTATGAGCCTCGCTCCGTCTCTCCCTCTCCCGCGCTACAGAGCACCCCCCGGTCCGCGTCTATCACCAACGGAGACATTGAACGCTCGCCGGTGAGCAGCGCTCTCCCGCCGCGGATTATCAGTGACCTGTGCATTCCCAAGGCCGGCGCGGCGGGCGGGTCTAGCGCGGTGAATGGTCTCCCGCCTCCCTCTCACAGGAGATCCTCGGCCACCTTGTCCCCCGCCGCGTTGAGTAGTGCAGGCTCTGCGTCTATCAACGTACCGCCCGCCCTCGCATCATCCCTATCCAATAGTGTCAAGTATGAGCGATGCTACAATGATCTGCTGTCCCGAATCAATCATATCAAGGTAGAGACCCGCTCCGCTGATCCTTCAACATGTGTGTGTTTTCATCTTGTACCTACAATATTCTACGTGTGTAAGCTCCAGCCCGGGACTATTGTGTGTTTCTCAGCAGGGCCGTATCCAGGGGGGGAAGAGTTCAAACAGTGATGTACCGCGATGCTACAATGATCTGCTGTCCCGAATCAATCATATCAAGGTAGAGACCCGCTCCGCTGATCCTTCAACATGTGTGTGTTTTCATATTGCACCTACAATATTCTACGTGTGTAAGCTCCAGCCCGGGACTATTGTGTGTTTCTCAGCAGGGCCGTATCCAGGGGGGAAGAGTTCAAACAGTGATGTACCGGGAGAAGGGGTGGATACTTCCAATTTTCGGAGTCCGCCCCGCAAAATTAAGCCTGACCCCCTCGCTCCCCTAAATACGGCCTTGCCACTCAGTGTTGTATTAACTAATCATATTAATCTGTGCTTGTCTATTCCGAGCCTGAATTTCTGTGTTCTATCCGTGCCTTATGTTCCTGTTAATACCAATGTTTTTCCTGCCCTGGAAATCTCTGCTTGTTCCGGCCTTGACCCTTAAGCCGAAGCTATTGTGTGTGCCAGTTCCGGCCCTGAAGTATTGTATTTCTCTTAAATGTGTGTCTCCCAGAGGATTCGAACCTGAAGACTTCTTACTTGTTAGATCAACTTGAGGCTCTGTAGTTCTTTCCCTAATGCTAGTATGTAAAATGCTAATAAAATAACATAATGCTTTTGAGTTTAATTAAGTCTGGACTTGTGTTTTTCTTCTAACCATATCTAACCCAGTATTTCCCAACATTTTTTTCTTCTCTCGATGTTCTAGATATCTCTGACCTCGATGAACTATACAAATATCGACTATTGTAGAAGTACTACCTTCTTTCTATTTAAGGAACTTTACAAATAATGTCGTCTGTAGATTTTTTTACCAAAGACTATGTCTCACTTACGGTTAATACATAATATATGTACCATTCAAGTTCCACGCTCCTCCCTGCCAATTCAAGATTAATTAAGTCTGGACTTGTGTTTTTCTTCTAACCATATCTAACCCAGTATTTCCCAACATTTTTTTCTTCTCTCGATGTTCTAGAAACCTTCTATCTAAGGAACTCTACAAATAATGTCGTCTGTAGATTTTTTTTACCAAAGACTATGTCTCACGGTTAATACATAATATAAGAACAATTCAAGTTTTAAGGAGCGCGGTAGCGCTCCGCCCTGCCAATTGAAGAAAGTTTGACAACGCTACTAAGATATATTGTACGCCACATGCCAAGTAGCCATTTTTTAATTAAGTCTGGACTTGTGTTTTTCTTCTAACCATATCTAACCCAGTATTTCCCAACATTTTTTTCTTCTCTCGATGTTCTAGAAATCTCTGACCTCGATGAACTATACAAATATCGACTATTGTAGAAGTATTACCTTCTTTCTATCTAAGGAACTCTACAAAAAATGTCGTTTGTAGATTTTTTTACCAAAGACTATGTCTCACTTACGGTTAATACATAATATATGTACCATTCAAGTTCCACGCTCCGCCCTGCCAATTCAAGGGTACAAATTTTTGTCGATGGTGGGATTCGAACCCGGGACCTTCTGCATGGCAAGCAAGCGCGTTACCACTGGACTAACCGTGCCCTAAATACGAGTGCAAGTTTATCGTTGATGCCATCCTGCCCCCAAATGTATAAATAAATCTCTGTGATACCCATATACTTTGCGGTGTAGCTTCTGCTGACACACTGGGCAGTACCAAGTCATAGACATAGGTCCCGGGTTAGGTTCAACATGATCAGTAGGATATGTGTGTGTGTGTGGAGCAGAGTGGCTGGTATGTTCTGCTTCTTAGATAAAAAATGGGGCTCAACCACTTTTTTTTTCTCCCGTGATAACCTCCTGGTTCCCGCCGCGTTCATCCGGTTTTCAGTTCCTACATCTCGAGCGGGTCCTCAGTGTCTAGTCGCAGCTACTTAAGGGTTAGGTGGTAGAGAACGCCTAAGGCGTTAACTTCGCCTAGTGGTTGCCTTCCACTCAAGAGTCTATTATTATTATTATTAAGACATGCATTTTACAACCGTTATGCACTGGCTAATAATGCTTTCCGTTCTTTTTCCTTCCAGTGAAGAAAAAGAAAATCGCAAGAGTCCACTCAAATCCAGTCAGACAAAAGATCTGGGTGTAAAAACTAAAAAATCATCAGCTAGTGGTGCTGACATAAAGAGTAATGCAAAGAATGGAGTTCATGAGGCTGGTATCAATAGCATGGACAGTAAGTCATCTCAGGAAATACTCCATGACTAACTTCACACTTCTCAAAACTAATTAAATTAAATGTTTATTTTTTGTAGTAAGTAATGCATTGACTGACCCTTGCTTCTTGTAGAACTAATAGTAAATTTTATTGACATTAATGGTATAGACTATAGAGTTTGTAGTACAGAGATCACTTACATACTTCCTAACTTCTTGTTGACATAGCCAGCCAAATACCTCCATAAAATACCATATATTTTGATGTCACAATGTGTCAATGTTTGTTACAGAGTATATAATCAAGCCAGAAGATAAGTACGAACCCGCGACCCCTCGAGTGAAAACCTCTATCTCGAGCTCAGAGCTACACAAGATTCTAAACAATCGGAATGTGCTACTGATAGACTGTAGACCTCAACAGGAGTACAACTCTTGTACACTCAAAACTAGCGCTGAGAATTTGATAAATGTGCCTGAGGAAATCAATGTTAAAGGGTGAGTCATGAAAACTAATACTTTCAAAAATCAAATTAGTCCGTCAAATTACAATACTTAATAATAAAAGGTATAGGGACGGACTATTGTATTTGATTCGGTGTCTGTCTGTCTGTCTGTCTGTTCCCATAGAAGGACTTATCCAAACCTGGTCGACCTATATATCAAATTAAAAGTCTTTTTACCAGGAACACGAAAGTGGTGGTGCAAATTTTGTCCAGAAAACCAAAAAACCAAAAAAAAACTGGTTTTTGGGGGATTTTTTTTTTTCTTTTTTTTACATTTTTTCACACAAATGAGCTCACACAATCTTGAAATTTGTCGCGACGACCTATGAACTCAAAGCGAGAAAGTTTTAGATAAGCGCTCGGAGCGAACTTTATCTTAAATAGATCAGGTTCGTTCTCGGAACAGCTAACTTTTTCCTGTTCTTCTTTATTCGATTTTGGGACGATAAGACCCAACTATAACAGAACAGAAAGATGTGGTTTATTCAGTTTCTTCACAAATCTCATCGTGTTCTTATATAAGTACATAATGTTTGTACTTTTCAGGAACATTTTAGTTTCTTATAATTCCCTCTCTCTATACAGGGTGTCCCGCGAACGACTGTACAACGCTCGAGGGTTGATGCAGGACCTAAAGGGCTACCAGAAAAAGCTATCTGGACAAATCCGATTTTCAACAGGGGCGGAGTTATGAAGAATTTTCTGTTTTTCAACATTTTTCATACCTTGTCCCCTTAAAACGCCTTTATCTCTTGAACCAATAAAGATAATAAAAAACTGATTGCACCATTGAAAAGAACACAAAATTTACTAAAAGATAAGATTCCCTGTTTTGGTAAAACCCTCCCTCAAACACAACCAGAGGCTTGAGAAAAAGATTTTTTTGTATCTCTTTAAAAACTACCATTTTTTCAATTCGATTTTTCTTCAAGTTTCCACTGAAACCCATTGAATTTCTCCTGATAGAAAAGTACCCCTTTTTGCCCTCTTTAATTCCATTATCTTGAATTTTCTAAGAAACCATTATTCACGGAGATATTAACGATACAAAAGGAGAATCCGTCAATTTCCTACGTTACTATGAATCCCTATCTACCTGTTTCTTTCTATCGCCGCGCCGAATTTTCCTCCAAAAAAAAAACAACACGAACAACAAAACAAACAACAACAACAACAACAACAGGATAGCTTTGTTCTGGTAGCCTTTAGGTCCTGCATCAACCCTCAAGAGCGTTGTACAGTCGTTCGCGGGACAGCGTGTATATATGTATACTTTTTTTTTCTTGGAGATTCTAAACTTAAAAACTCATTTTCGTTGTTCGTTGATTCTCAAACCCTCCTCTCCTGTGTGTTTTGTTATTCAGATTAAGTGCCAAAAACCCTCAGGGATAAGACTAATGGCAGAAACATCAAACTCTTGTGGAGTGTTATACGGGAACACAGTTTTGATCAATCATTCTGTTTGATCAATACAGCAAGGTGAAACCTAATGGCAAGGATTCTAGTTTTTGGAGAGATTACTATTAATTATTAACGAGGTAAATTGCAAAAGATGAGTGTTCTCACCACCGTTTTTATTTCCTAGCAATGAAATAACTGCGCTACACTAGATTAATGTCGTCTGTGTCGTTAGCATGCCATCCCTTTAGTATGCATCTCTCATTCAGATGGGCGAGAAGAGACACAATACTTTCTCCATTTAACGTGCTGGGTCCAACACGAGAACACCAGAAAGTAACCCCTTTGAAATATTTGCAATCGAAAAAAACGAGTACAATTTTTGTCAATGGTTGGTATTCGAACCCGGGGACCTTCTGCATGGCAAGCAAGCGCGTTACACTGGGACTAACCATGTCGTGTATTGGGTTTCAGTATGACGTGAATACTAAATACAAGACAGCGCCAGTAACTATTGGAGGGGAGGTTTTAATGCTTGGTCTGTCATTTCCCTTCCTGACTACGAATTCAGCTAATTACAAGCAGTCTCTCCACGATATGGGATATAAGCTGCCAAGTCCAAACCAACATCTCAGTAAGTTTCTAATGATTTGTGGTAGCATGGCTAACCTAACGTTTAAACCATTGAGATGAGTTTCAAGTTTACCTCCACATTTTGCGGTTCGGGTTTGTCTGTAAATGTAAAAGGTGTGTCCACACATAGTCGACAGACCATCGATCGATGTGGACTGAACCGATTCCGCTCAAAGTTTATTGAGCTCGAGGTGAAATTGTTCTTCTAAGGAAATAATAATAATAATAATAATAATAATAATAATAATAATAATAATAATAATAATAATAATAATAATAATAAAAATATCTTATCCTATCCATTACAACAAATTTTCAGAATCAAGGAATAAGTGTAAATACCCGTTGTACGGGCCTCTCAGTCCAAAGTATCCCTTCTCCTAGGGTGCAATAGTCTTACATACTGGACCCCGCACACAGGAATTTCGTCAGAAAAGACCCCCATTTCAATCTAATGGAAATCCCTTCCTCTTCTCCGAATCCACAATTCCACAAATTTATTTCAGATGACATCACCTATCATCTGGACAGTACCTCACCAGAGCCGGATCTACCGGGAGATGATGAGGGTTCTACCCCAGTACCCGCCCCCACTACCACCCCTCAACCAGTGCCTGAGACCAAGAACATTAACCCTGCAGATACGCCCCTGGTCAGACCTAAACCTCCGCCCCAGGTGGACAGATCCAACAAGGTACGTGCTCAATAATCTATATCCTATGTTGACTAAAAGGGTTAAGGAAATCTAACAAAAAAATCAAAAATAAATTCATTAATAATTACTAATTACCTATATTGGTAGGTATGTGGATATCAAAGTACTTCTAAGTGCTTCCGTAGCATCAATTTCATTCCTTTTTCATCCAATCTTTTCACACTTCGAATGCCGCCACTGGTCGCTACGCTATAAAACTAGTTACTCAATTGTCCTCACGAGGTTGAGTGCACCCCGAACGCCAAGCACAGAGCCGAAAAAACTTCGACCCCGCCGGGAATCGAACCCGGGACCTCTGGTGTGGAAGCCAAGCTTGATACCCGCTCGGCGACCGAGGTTGGTTTGAAATTAAAAACTTAACTTACACTAAACAATAATAGTATACGTACAATCATCAGTATCGTTACATATGTAAAAATGTAAATGCAGTTTCTTTGTGTTATTACGTCACAACTTTGGTGCTCACTGCAGAATTGTAGGATTTTCCCAATATCTCAATAATCCTAAAATCCAATATTTACCTACCATGCTGGCACCGGTCGCTATGCGCATTTATATGTCATAGCTACTCATTTTCCTCACGAGGCTGAGTGGGCCCCGCAACAGCCAGTCACGGAATCAATCATTTGGATGATACAAATTTCTTGACCCCGCCGGGAATCGAACCCGGGTCTCCCGCGTGCAAGGCGAGCGCAGTGACCACTACGCCATGGGAGCTGACAAAATCTCTTAAAAAGGGATAAAATCTTCTTCTTCATGATCTTTTTCTTCCTAGCCTTTTCGTACCTAAATAAGGTCGGCGTATTTTTTTATTATACTTTTTTTTCCTTAAAAGGGGGGAAAAAATATTAAATACATAATAAGTTTCACTCACTTGTCAGCTTTCCTCTGCTCTTTGCTGATCTTCTTCTTGGTGATATGTAATATTCTGCCGGCAGTGTATAGTCTGACTTTTGAGAATCGCCTTGATATCACATCCTGTGGGAGAAGAGACAAGTCACCATAAAATACAATGAAAACTTTACGGGTTAAAAATATCTGTTAAGGATTACATTACATTGAAATGAGGGAATTTTCTGACGAAATTCCTGTGCGCGGAGTCCAGTGTGTAGGACTATTGCAGCCCAATTTGTTTAGGATAAAGTTCGCCTCGAGGGAATCGAACCCGCAATCTAGCGCTTACAAGGCAGACGAGTTACATAAATTACATTCGAAGCTAACTATACGGCTTTTTTAACAAAACATCTGAATAATTCTGACCCAAATTATGTATTCAACATTTTTGAATAATAATTTCAAGTCCCAAGCTAATTAGATGTTTTCTTCGACCTGCTAATGCTGCCACTGGTCGCTACTCGATTGAGGAAAGCCTAATGTGTTGCTACATTGACTAACCAAGTAGTGTCTCGTAACTTACCACATAGAGGTCGGTAAGGTTGTTGAATAAATTCTGTGACATGACTTGGACTCGAATCACCAACCTCCAAATCCAAAGTCCACCGCGTCAACCACTACACTACTGAGATTGATAAAAAGATGAAAGCCTTTCATTTGTATTGTTTTCCTCCAGCTGTGGGTCTATAAACTGTCTAGCTGTGGGAACTAACCAAGTAACCAGCCAAGCTATGTACCTGGCAGTTTTTCAAAGGGTTCTTTCTGCTTTTGAAAAATGAGCACAAGTCCTCACGATGGTTGACTGCGGTTCAGGACGGGCCAATTAAACACGGCTAGAGACCATCACCTCGGTGTATGGCAGACAAAAAAGATATACAGTCGAACCTGGATAAACGAGACCTGGATAAAAACCTCTGTAAACGAGAAAATGTCAACTTTTTCTATCTTTGTCTATGTTCAAACTGTAGCGCTTCGCGAGCCTCTATAAAGGAGAATTTTGAATTTCCGGACCTCTCTAAACGAGAAATTGTTCTAACTTGTTTAAATCTGTCGGTACATTTCATGAACGTGCCATACCTATTGCACTTGTAGCTTCTGGGTTTTTCAATACACATACCTACATAGAACATATATTATGTAATATCATACATACCCTAATGATCATGGTTTTCTTCAGTTAGTTCACTATTCGACTCTATAATTAGAAAAAAATAAAGACAACATAAAAAAGTAAGAGTCTATTTTCCATTTTAGTCAAAATAAGTAGGTACAATGTACATAGGTACCTAGGTACCACTATCCAATCCCTTACACTTACCACAGATGATGTAAGTACCTACCCAGATAGTACAGATTTGTTTTAACACCTTAAAAATGAATTTTTATCAAATTTAGGTATTACATACTAAAAAAAAAAAAAATAGTAATTACGAGAAACTCCTTAAACGAGAAACCTCTTTAAACGAGAAAAATGACCTAGTCCCTTGGGTTCTCGTTTATCCAGGTTCGACTGTACTCTTCTTTACTTTGCCATCACCATTCGAAGCCGCTACAACAACAATATTGTTTTCCTCCAGATTGATGAGTAACGGTAAAGTAGCGGACTCCAGAGTAGAGAGACCCAGGTTCGATGGAGGAGAATCATTGCGACCATTCGGGTCCAAGTTGACTAGGTCCAGCTCACATCCAAACCTATCACAGGTAAGAACAATGCCAAATTAATGTGTAGTCAGTTTGTATTTTTTTAATATTTATGAGAGTGTGGTTGTTATTAGCTCTTACGGCTGGAGTACAACCTGGCTTCCAAATCTCATTTAACTTGAGAATTTTTTAGGGAGGCTTAAATTGGAAACCAATCCAATGTTTTTATAGGGATAGGGAGAGAATGCGAACTTTCTTACATAGTTCTCACCTCTATAAACCTCTGTCCCGTGATAACCTCCTGGTTCTTCGATTTCGGGACGATAAGACCATAGCAGTTACAGTTCCCTCTGTCAAACCTCTTAAAAAAAAAAAAATAAAAAAAAAAATAATACTCTGCCATCACCATTCGAAGCCGCTACAACAACAATATTGTTTTCCTTCAGATTGATGAGTAACGGTAAAGTAGCGGACTCCAGAGTAGAGAGACCCAGGTTCGATGGAGGAGAATCATTGCGACCATTCGGGTCCAAGTTGACTAGGTCCAGCTCACATCCGAACCTATCACAGGTAAGAACAATGCCAAATTAATGTGTAGTCAGTTTGTATTTTTTTTAATACATATTTATGAGAGTGTGGTTGTTATTAGCTCTTACGGCTGGAGTACAACCTGGCTTCCAAAAACATTTCAGTCCAGTTAGTTGATCAGAATCAATTGGATTTGTATTTGTACAGAAGTTCATTTTGCTCTGGACTGCAATGTGTTGAAGTTCAGGTCTCTTTCTTTGGCGGAACAAGTTCGATGTTTTACGACAATACACCTTAGCTGTATTGTCTATAGTTAGTTGATCAGAATCAATTGGATTTGTATTTGTACAGAAGTTCATTTTGCTCTGGACTGCAATGTGTTGAAGTTCAGGTCTCTTTGGCGGAACAAGTTCGATGTTTTACGATAGTAGAAAACTACAATACACCTTAGCTGTATTGTCTTCTGGCCTAATCCATCTGTTAGCCACATCACCTTGGTAGCCAGATTTGTGATAAAACTACGACCCATTACACATGTATTCCAATTTTTAAAGTTTGTGTCGAACCTACATAAGGTTAATGATAAAAGTCCATACCCTGGTGGGGATTGAAACCGCGCTCTCCAGTTTACCAGACGAGCATCTTGACCACTGCACCACAAGGCAGTAAAAAAAAAAGATTTTTTTTGTAAATAATGAAAAATAAACGGAATGGGCATGCTACGACACAGACCACACGAGTCTATTGTAGCAGTTGTTCCATTCTTCCGAAATAAGAAAAGGCGACGAAGCACTCATCTTTGAAAAATAAATAGATAAAATAATTATTAAAATCCCCTGTTCTGTTTGACTTTTGACATTTGTACGTGTGTTTGTGTGTGTGGGGGAAGTGTGATCGTGTTGGGTTTCCACAGTACCATTGCATTGTGAGTTTGGCCCCACACACACTCCCTTAAAACGCCTTTATCTCTTGAACCAATAAAGATAATAAAAAACTGATTGCACCATTGAAAAGAACACAAAATTTACTAAAAGATAAGATTCCCTGTTTTGGTAAAACCCTCCCTCAAACACAACCAGAGGCTTGAGAAAAAGATTTTTTTGTATCTCTTTAAAAACTACCATTTTTTTCAATTCGATTTTTCTTCAAGTTTCCACTGAAACCCATTGAATTTCTCCTGATAGAAAAGTACCCCTTTTTGCCCTCTTTAAGTCCAATATCTTGAATTTTGTGAGAAACCATTATTTATGGAGATATTAACGATACAAAGGGAGAATCCGTCAATTTCCTACGTTACTATGAATCCCTGTCCACCTGTTTCTTTCTATCGTCGCGCCGAATTTTCCTCCAAAAACAACACGAACAACAAAACGAGAGAAGGAAGACAGGATAGGAGAAAGCCAGCCGTTCCGAGAACGAACATTATCCCATCAGGATAAAATCCGTCCCGGGCGGGAATCTAACCCGCGGCCTAGCGCTTACAAGGCAGACGCACTACCAACTAAGCTAACTAGGCTGGCATATATGTCCAGATAGCTTTTTCTGGTAGCCCTTTAGGTCCTGCATCAACCCTCAAGCGTTGTACAGTCGTTCGCGGGACACCCTGTATATATGTATATTTTTTTTTCTTGAGATTCTAAACTTAAAACTCATTTCGTTGTTCGTTGATTCATCAAACCCTCCTACATTTTCTCACACAAATGAGCTCTGATCTTGAAATTTGTCGCGACGACCTATGAACTCAAAGCGAGAAAGTTTTAGTCGATCGTTGTTCGTTGATTCATTAAACCCTCCTCTCCTGTGTGTTTTGTTATTCAGATTAAGTGCCAAAACCCTCAGGGATAAACTAATGGCAGAACATCAAACTCTGTGGAGTATACGGAACACATTTGATCACATCATTCTGTTTGATCAATACAGCAAGGTGAAACCTAATGGCAAGGATTCTAGTTTGGAGAGATTACTATTAATTATTAACGAGGTAAATGCAAAAGATGAGTGTTTCACCACCGTTTTTATTTCCTAGCAATGAAATAACTGCTACACTAGATTAATGTCGTCTGTGTCGTAGCATGCCCATCCCGTAGTATGCCTCTCATTCACCACCGTTTTTATTTCCTAGCAATGAAATAACTGCTACACTAGATTAATGTCGTCTGTGTCGTAGCATGCCCATCCCTTAGTATGCATCTCATCAGATGGGCGAGAAGAGACACAATACTCTCCATTTAAGTGCTGGGTCAACACGAGAACACCAGAAAGTAACCCGTTGAAATATTTGCAATCGAAAAACGAGTACAATTTTTTGTCAATGGTGGGATTCGAACCCGGGACCTTCTGCATGGCAAGCAAGCGCGTTACCACTGGACTAACCATGTCGTGTATTGGGTTTCAGTATGACGTGAATACTAAATACAAGACAGCGCCAGTACTATTGGAGGGAGGTTTTAATGCTTGGTTCTGTCATTTCCCCTTCCTGACTACGAATTCAGCTAATTACAAGCAGTCTCTCCACGATATGGGATATAAGCTGCCAAGTCAAACCAACATCAGTAAGTTCTAATGATTTGTGTAGCATGGCTAACCTAACGTTTAAACCATTGAGATGAGTTTCAAGTTTACCTCCACATTTTGCGTTCGGTTTGTCTGTAAATGTAAAGGTGTGTCCACACATAGTCGACAGACCATCGATCGATGTGGACTGAACCGATTCCGCTCAAAGTTTATTGAGCTCGTCAGATATCTCTTGTGATAAGTTTGATATATTCTGTGTCATGATATGGGTAAAATGTTCATCATAACATTCATTTCCTATCGGATAAACACATGGTGTGTGGAGCAGAGTGGCTGGTATGTTCTGCTTCTTAGATAAAAAATTGGAGAGGTTGGCAAATTTTGCGCCTCTTTAGTTCTACAATAAAAAGGCCAGTTAATTTATGTAAGTAAAATAGTGTGTTCATCATTTATTATTAGATAGAATACAACATGGTGTGGGATTTAGGGACCGTTTTGGATGTTTTTGAGTGCGCCAATGCACTTTTTGGGTACTTTTACATCGGAATAGGACTCTATCTCGAAAAAAAATTTCATTTGGTTGTGCCCCATTGGAGAGGTTGGCAAATTTTGCGCCTCTGTAGTTCCATCCCGTATGAAATTGTCTGGGTCTTTTAGCACACACTTGAAGATAAGGCAAGAAGCAACAGAAGTACAATATTCTATCTCTCGCCATAGATACATATTTCTTGACCCCGCCGGGAATCGAACCCGGGTCTCCCGCGTGCAAGGCAAGCGCAGTGACCACTACGCCATGGGAGCTGACTGATCTTAGATAAAAAATTGGAGAGGTTGGCAAATTTTGCGCCTCTTTAGTTCCATCCCGTATGAAATTGTCTGGGTCTTTTAGCACACCCTTGAAGATAAGGCAAGAAGCAACAGAAGTACAATATTCTATCTCTCGCGATAGCATAGAAACGTAAGGCCCTGTCTTCTGGCGTAGATCCAAAAATAAAACTCTTGTGTGTACGAAATACGAATGTATGGTTGTATTCATGAATTTGGAATTCGAGCACTTGGAAAAGATTCTTCTTTCTTGTTTTTGTTTTAACCTAAATACGAGTTTTTGCATTTTATCTATGCCGATGGCGTTATGAGTTATGGATCTTTTTATAACTTTGTTGTAACTGTGCGTATAGTGCGGCCTAATGTGTGTGTTTTTTCTTCTAAATTGTTACCTAGTTTCTGTTAAATTATTACCCGTGTATTTGACAAAGTAACTTTGTGTTTTGGCCTAATGTGTGTGTTTTTTCTTCTAAATTGTTACCTAGTTTCTGTTAAATTATTACCCGTGTATTTGACAAAGTAACTTTGTGTTTTGCCCTAATGTGTGTGTTTTTTCTTCTAAATTGTTACCTAGTTTCTGTTAAATTATTACCCGTGTATTTGACAAAGTAACTTTTACAGAGTCAACCATCCAGATGGCCAGTTGTGTTTTGTTCCGTGTGTTTGGGATGTGGTACTCACCATTTGAGACCAGTGTCCTATAACGTGCCCAGTTGTGTTTTGTTCAGTGTGTTTGGGATGTGGTACTCACCATTTGAGACCAGTGTCCTATAACGTTAGGTGACGAGACAAAATAAGTTTTGGTGTCCCGTTCCGTTCAGAATTCTGTAGGTATCCCTCATATTTATCCGTGCCTATCTCAAATACATCATTTGTAACTTTTGCTCGATCCTCCCCCCTCCCCATAACCTGAAGTGATCCAGACAAAAACACTCTTAACCAACCTAGTTCGCTTGAACGGTAGCTCGTCTAACCTTATAAATGCGCTAGGCCGCGGGTTCGATTTCCGCCCGGGGTGGATTTTATTCTGAACAAATAAAGTTCGTTCTCGGAACGGCTGGCTTTCTCCTAATCCTGTCTTTCTTCTCTGTTCGCTTTCGGGACGATAAAACCTTAGCATTTACAGTTCCCTCTATCAAACCTCTTGAAAAAAAGAAGAAAAAAACACACACACACTTGGTGTCCCGTTAAGAAATCCCTACCTCCCTCCCTCCCTCCCATTTTCCCGTATATTGGCCGTATTAACCTATATGTCCTATATCATATGTACGTATGTAGTGTAGGTATAGCTTTAAACCACATAGGGCAGATAATTGCCATGAAGTAATACTAAATCCGTCCTGAGATACACAAAAAAAAGCAGATATGTAATTATAATCATGTCTGTCATAAATGTTGTTCTCCGATGAACGCATTAAGTTTGGACTGGAACTACCAAGCTCCAGATCCAAAGTTCACCACACCACTGAGGTTGGCTTGATACCTTTAGTTTAGACCATAGATCAGGGGTGGAAGTAAAATTCTGATCTTCCTACAAATTCAGGGAGGGACTTGAGATGAAATCGTAAAAATCTTGACGAACTACCTCAAATACATCATTTGTAACTTTTGCTCGATCCTCCCCCCTCCCCATAACCTGAAGTGATCCAGACAAAAGCATTCTTAACCAGCCTAGTTAGCTTGAACGGTAGCTCGTCTACCTTATAAATGCGCTAGGCCGCGGGTTCGATTTCCGCCCGGGGCTTAATTGCTCGAAAAGACCTTTTTAGCTCAACATATGGCTTACAGCTTAGTTTCTTGCTTTGAAATCAAGTCAATATGGCGCTCTTCTTCTGATGCACTATGGTTCGATAGAACCTCGGCCCCACCGGGAATCGAACCCGGACCTCCTGCATGCAAGCCTAGTGGGATACCCACTCGGTCAAGGAGGTTGCTACTATGGTTCAATAGAAGGGGAAGAGCTCCTTCAGAAGAACCCTGCCAAAAAAGAAAAAAGCACCACGACCGTAAAATTTCACGAAGTAGTTGGAAAATGCCAGTAAAGCGGGTTTGTTCTCAGAAGGGGCTGTTTGACATTCTGGTTCTTCTATCCTGTCTTCCTTCTCTCTTCCCTTGCGGTAGGTACGATAAGAATAAGACCTTAGCAGTTACAGTTCCCGCTATCAAACCTCTGGGAAAATAGAAAGTAAAAAAAAAAATGGGGAGAACCATGGTTTGTAAAGTTCCTAAATTTCCACTTGTTATCCGTCGATAATCGGATTTGCTATCTCACACGCAAACACCATGTAGTGGTTTTCACTACGGCTTCCCAGGCATGTGTTGCGGGTTGCATATGTGTTTAGTTTACTCCTGGTCACGAGTCGGATATCTCTTGTGTTAAGCTTGATATATTCTGTGTCATGATATGGGTAAAATGTTCATCATAACATTCATTTCCTATCGGATAAAAATCATATTCTGGACTGTGGTGAGTTTGAATTTTCTCCATATGTACGTATGTAGTGTAGGTATAGATTTAAACTAAATCCGTCCTGAGATACACAAAAAAAGCAGAATATGTACGTATGTAGTGTAGGTATAGCTTTAAACCACATAGGGCAGATAATTGCCATGAAGTAATACTAAATCCGTCCTGAGATACATACACAAAAAAAGCAGATACCTATGTAATTATAATCATGTCTGTCATAAATGTTGTTCTCGGATGAACGCATTAAGTTTCATGTTTTGACTTGGACTGGAACTACCAAGCTTCAGATCCAAAGTTAACCCCAATGCCAACCACCACACCACTGAGGTTGGCTTGATACCTTTATAATCATGTCTGTCATAAATGTTGTTCTCGGATGAACGCATTAAGTTTCATGTTTTGACTTGGACTGGAACTACCAAGCTTCAGATTCAAAGTTCACAATGCCAACCACCACACCACTGAGGTTGGCTTGATACCTCTAGTTTAGACCATAGATCAGGGGCGGAAGTAAAATTCTGATCTTCCTACAAATTCAGGGAGGGACTTAAGATGAAATCGTAAAAATCTTGACGAAAATTTATCCAGAGGCCAGAGGTCGAAACAAAATTCTCACCTAACATCAAAACCAATCAGGAACTTAAAAAAAAAAAATATAATAATAATAAATACCTAAATAAATAAATAAAATAATAATAAGTGAATTGAATTCTTCACTCAGAACTTTCAAGCAGGAATAAAATGGATTCTCCCCAAAATGTCCACAGGGCCCAGGACTAACAGGACTGAAGAACCTGGGCAACACCTGCTACATCAACTCCATCCTCCAGTGCCTTAGCAACACGTCTCCCCTGCGCGAGTATTTCGTGACCGAGTTCAAACGCTCCATGACCGCCGCCTACAGTAAGACCAGTGGGAAGCTGGCTGAGGAGTTTCAGCTAATATTCAATATGCTCTGGGCGGGGGACTCACGATACTTCTCACCGCAGAAATTCAAGGTAAAACACGAGCTAGTAGGTAAATTCAAGGTAAAAGTAGAAAAAAAAATTAGGTAAATTCAAGGTAAAACATAAGGAGGTAAAGTAGATCCAAGGTAAAAGATAAGATAAATTCAAGCATAAGAAATGCACAGAAACGAGTATTCAAGACCGGATGAGGTATTCAAGTCTTCAAAAGAAGGTCGTGAATACCATATAGATAGAGTACTCATGTCAGGACTGTCAGGAGTGAAATGTTGAGTGAGGGTCATATGTATAATGTATATGGTACTCATGTCGTGAAAGAAAAGTTCGCTGAGGGTCACATATGGTACTCAGGGGCTCAAAGTGTTCGTCAATTTTGAGGGGCTCTTTCAGACAGCAAAGTAATATAAGTCCAGACTCCAGCTCAATTGTTAGATTTGTATCGGATATGGATTATGGCATAGCACGGAATCTAATCTCATCTACTACTATGCTCAAATTGGTACTTAAAAGCCTCCTGGTACGCTAAGGAATTCATGCCAGGAGTTGAGTTTTATTTGTGTTGAAGAAGTTAATCTACATATTAATACTATAAACAGTTACTTTTTGTGTTATTCTACTAACTAACAATAAGTTACCTGTCTCCGGATACTGTACTACATGTCCGCTACGTGTCACCAATACTATTTGTCCCGTATGCGCGAGTATTTCGTGACCGAGTTCAAACGCTCCATGACCGCCGCCTACAGTAAGACCAGTGGGAAGCTGGCTGAGGAGTTTCAGCTTATATTCAATATGCTCTGGGCGGGGGACTCACGATACTTCTCACCGCAGAAATTCAAGGTAAAACACGAGTTAGTGGGTAAATTCAAGGTAAAAGTAGATAAAAGATTAGGTAAATTCAAGGTAAAACATAAGGAGGTAAAGTAGATCCAAGGTAAAAGAGAAGATAAATTCAAGCATAAGAAATGCACAGAAACGAGTACCGGATGAGTTATTCAAGTCTTCAAAAGAAGGTCGTGAATACCATATAGAGTACTCATGTCAGGAGTGAAATGTTGAGTGAGGGTCATATGTATATGGTACTCATGTCGTGAAAGAAAAGTTCGCCGAGACGCTGAGGGTCACATATGGTACTCAGGGGCTCAAAGTGTTCGTCAATTTTGAGGGGCTCTTTCAGACAGCAAAGTAATATAAGTCCAGACTCCAGCTCAATTGTTAGATTAATGAATATTTCTGAACTTTATTGTTCATCGTTTATAATATTGCGCGATGTCTCGTAAGATGGCGTTCCTCTCATTGGTGAGTCGAATACAGAACTCTTCCCGTACATGTTTGATTTCCTGGGCTAGTTTCTCCGCGAAATATTTGTACAGGATTCGTTTACACTTCTGATAGCACGCCCGGTTAGTCTGAGCTATAATACGGGTCCTATTGGTTCGCAGCTCGGTTTCCAAGGCCTGACTCAGGGCGAGGTTCTCACGTTTTATTTTCTCGTTAAGCTTATCGAAGATATACTCGTTCTCTCTGTTCAACTTGTAAACCACTTCCACCTCAACCTCGTGCTGATCGTAAGAGTGCTGATGTCTGAAAATAAAAACACAAAATACCGCCATGTGGTGTCGCTGGTTTTTCGAAAATTTTACCTTCTTTAGGGAAATGTAGAGGCTCAAAATGACTTTTGGGTGAAATGTTGAGACTCTAGAGACCGAAATGACTCACCGAATATGAAGGCCACACTTTGACTCACATTTCAAGTTAATCCGATTGAATTACCCAATCTGGATGGTTAATTTCAAACTTTGGATTCATATTAAACCATCAGAATGTTTGAATCAAACGTCTCACCTTTAAGGTTACCTCAAAGTGTGGCCTCTGACATTTGTCCTCAAGACAGAACCAGAGAGAGAGACAGGTTACCTCAAAGTGTGGCCTTTGACATTTGTCCTCAAGACAGAACCAGAGGGAGAGACAGGTCCACTTACCTCTGAAGTAGATCAGCGATAAACTGGCTCTGTCGCAACTCCTTGTCCTTCATGAAGCTCTCTGTAAACTTCCTCTCCTCATCCAACTTGGCGGACATTGCACAGTTGACGAATTCCTTCTCAAACTCTATCGCCTCTATCAGATGGGTGAGAAGTTTCTTCCTTGTGGCAGGCTCTACATGTTTCATTTCGTTCAAGATGGACCAGCCTTCTTCCGTTTTCAGCTGCTCGAAATAAGTCTCCTCTTCCGGTTTGGGTTTGGTGTCGGAGTCACCAAATAGTTTGAGCCCTGGAGGACGTTGATCAGTTTCGACCGTGTCAAATGCTTTGGAAGAGTCTGGTAGTTGGGAAATGTTTGATGATGATGGCCACAGGTCTGGATGAATGATTCTGCGTTGACTTTCAGTGAGGTCGATGTCACCTTGAAATAATTTTAGAAACATGTTTGAATACCGGTTGTTTTAGTTTGTTGGGAACGACGCTATACAGAATGTCCAAAAATAAACAAGACATTCGAATATCTTGAAAACTAATGAAGATAGAAAATTCGTGTTTTTGCTGATTGTCCTAACTTTTTGGGGGACATTTAATGGTGACCTCTGGAAGGAGACACCCGGTAAAATTCCAGAGGTCACCATTAAATGTCCCCAAACACGAATTTTCTATCTTCATTAGTTTTCAAGATATTCGATTGTCTTGTTTATTTTTGGATACCCTGTATTGGTAGTAGAGTATGAAAAAGTGTCCCTCTTCGGTGAATTTTTGATTTTAGCTTTATAAAAAAGTCTGATGTATCGGATATGGATTATGGCATAGCACGGAATCTAATCTCATCTACTACTATGCTCAAATTGGTACTTAAAAGCCTCCTGGTACGCCAAGGAATTCATGCCAGGAGTTGAGTTTTATTTGTGTTGAAGAAGTTAATCTACATATTAATACTATAAACAGTTACTCTTTGTGTTATTCTACTAACTAACAATAAGTTACCTGTCTCCGGATACTGTACTACATGTCCGCTACGTGTCACCAGTACTATGTGTCCCGTGTTGGGATCCCGGGCAAGGCCATACCCAGACGGTATATTTCCCATACACTCCGCCAGATAACTATCTCCCAGTGTTGTCAAGTCTACCCGGTCCCCGTGTTCGTTGATAAGTTGCATGGCACCACTGCTATCCAGCTCTATACGATATCCTGGGGGTAGTTGTACAGGGTTGCCGTGTTGGTCTACTAGTCGTATAGTGGCACTCGCTGGGTCTGGTTCCATGTGATAGCCTGTGAGACGCGGTACAAGTTGACTCGTCACTTCATTGAGCATATCGGTGGCGTCGGCCTGTGTGTCTCGACCTTGACGATCAACAGGAAGCAGACTTTTATCCTCAGGTCTCTCTTGTTTATCCGTGAGCTTTCCGTCTTTGTCCTCTATTTCATCCCCTTCCTCCTCCCCTGACATGAGTTCCTCCAGTAGATCTTTTATTTATATTGTCAGCATGAGGTCGTAAAAGCAGTTCCTTTGATTCGAAATGTTTCGTGCTATAAAAGCTAGAAATGTCTATGTATTCAATAAAAACAGCGCAGCGACAATAAGAACACCGGTTCCAAAAGTTGAAGTTTGATCGCACACAGAATCAGACTAGTGCAGGTGTAGAGAGCAGAGTAGGGGACTAGTATAATTACACGTGAGTACAGGTGTAGCTGTAGAGGAGTCTGGCTGAGGGACTATAAACAGGGAGTAGACTAGTCCAAATTTCCTCACGCTATATCAATAGCGAAGGTTGAGTAGCGAAGGGCATCCCACGCGGAAAGTTTTGGTGCCAAAACCAGTTGCCCTCAAAGTATCACTCTAAAGCTGATTGAGAGGCCGACGACAAACGCCGACCCCATCTGAACATGGGAAAAGGCACCATCAGAATGTTTGAATCAAACGTCTCACCTTTAAGGTTACCTCAAAGTGTGGCCTCTGACATTTGTCCTCAAGACAGAACCAGAGAGAGAGACAGGTTACCTCAAAGTGTGGCCTTTGACATTTGTCCTCAAGACAGAACCAGAGGGAGAGACAGGTCCACTTACCTCTGAAGTAGATCAGCGATAAACTGGCTCTGTCGCAACTCCTTATCCTTCATGAAGCTCTCTGTAAACTTCCTCTCCTCATCCAACTTGGCGGACATTGCACAGTTGACGAATTCCTTCTCAAACTCTATCGCCTCTATCAGATGGGTGAGAAGTTTCTTCCTTGTGGCAGGCTCTACATGTTTCATTTCGTTCAAGATGGACCAGCCTTCTTCCGTTTTCAGCTGCTCGAAATAAGTCTCCTCTTCCGGTTTGGGTTTGGTGTCGGAGTCACCAAATAGTTTGAGCCCTGGAGGACGTTGATCAGTTTCGACCGTGTCAAATGCTTTGGAAGAGTCTGGTAGTCACCAAATAGTTTGAGCCCTGGAGGACGTTGATCAGTGTCGACCGTGTCAAATGCTTTGGAAGAGTCTGGCAGTTGGGAAATGTTCGATGATGATGGCCACAGGTCTGGATGAATGATTCTGCGTTGACTTTCAGTGAGGTCGATGTCACCTTGAAATTAGTTGGGAAATGTTTGATGATGATGGCCACAGGTCTGGATGAATGATTCTGCGTTGACTTTCAGTGAGGTCGATGTCACCTTGAAATAATTTTAGAAACATGTTTGAATACCGGTTGTTTTAGTTTGTTGGGAACGACGCTATACAGAATGTCCAAAAATAAACAAGACATTCGAATATCTTGAAAACTAATGAAGATAGAAAATTCGTGTTTTTGCTGATTGTCCTAACTTTTTGGGGGACATTTAATGGTGACCTCTGGAAGGAGACACCCGGTAAAATTCCAGAGGTCACCATTAAATGTCCCCAAACACGAATTTTCTATCTTCATTAGTTTTCAAGATATTCGATTGTCTTGTTTATTTTTGGATACCCTGTATTGGTAGTAGAGTATGAAAAAGTGTCCCTCTTCGGTGAATTTTTGATTTTAGGCGCGGAAAAAGTTGGACATCACAAGACTTCCTCCTATTCTAGTTCTTCATTTCAAACGGTAAGTGAGAGAGCAGTCAAACACACACTATTTTTTAATGTTTTATTTTCTTTATTTGACAATAACAAGTGGATACAAATACAAGAGGATCCTTCCTAAGACACGATATTATTACAACAGATAGTTTACCGCGGAAAAAGTTGGACATCACAAGACTTCCTCCTATTCTAGTTCTTCATTTCAAACGGTAAGTGAGAGAGCAGTCAAACACACACTACTAAATAGAAATGTGTTAGAGAGAACTGTACCAATGGAAGTCTTATCAAAGAGAGAAATAGGAGAAACCTTTATCTTAGCGAGGCAATCACCCTGACCTTATCTTGGGATAAAATTCGCTCCGCGCAGGAATCGGACCCTGCGCATGCATTCAATAATGGTTTTTGCTATTGTAGGCGCGATAGAGACCGTTTCCAATTGTGGGTTTCATCCGATTTTTTTTTCAACTGTCTTGTAGGCAATGTAATTTATAGTAGAGTGTTCCCACTACATACGACACGATTTTTTTTCCGAACGACAAGTGGTAACAGACCTTTACCCGGCACTTGTTCTAGTGTTCACTGAGTAACAAATTTACAAGTAGGACTGGAGTTCATAGGTCGTCGCGACAAATTTCAAGATCAGAACTCATTTGTGTGAGAAAATGTGAAAAAAATCCCCCAAAAACCAGTTTTTTTGGTTTTATGGTTCTCTGGACGCTCATTTGTGTGAGAAAATGTGAAAAAAATCCCCCAAAAACCAGTTTTTTTGGTTTTTTGGCTTTATGGTTTTCTGGTCAAAATTTGCACCACCATTTTCGTGTTCCTGGTAAAAAGACCTTTAATTTGATATATAGGTCGACTAGGTTTGGATAAGTCCTTCTATGGGGACAGAGTACACACGACGACACCGAAGCGAATACAATAGTCCGTCCCTTATACCTTTTTATTACTATTGTAATAATAAAGGAAGGACGGACTCACTAAAAAGAGAAAAATTTATCAGGACATGAGGTACACAACAGGGCTGCCTGGAGGAGGCTGACAAGAAACGCCGACCCTATTTAATTAGGAAAAGGCTAAGAAGAAGAAGAAGATGATGATAAAAAGAAGAGAAATAAAAGTAATGACTTTTATTGGACTCTTTTGCTTAAAAAAAAGCTCAAAATATTTTGATCCATTTGATGACGTGTTTCAAAGATGCGGTGTTACAAAGTGTAAATTCTGATTTCAGGACTGTCTAGATTTGTATTTAAAAGATGAAGAAATCCAAGGCTGGCACTGTCCGAGATGTAAAACAAAGCAGGATGCGCGGAAAAATTACTCTTTGTGTTATTCTACTAACTAACAATAAGTTACCTGTCTCCGGATACTGTACTACATGTCCGCTACGTGTCACCAGTACTATTTGTCCCGTGTTGGGATCCCGGGCAAGGCCATACCCAGGCGGTATATTTCCCATACACTCCGCCAGATAACTATCTCCCAGTGTTGTCAAGTCTACCCGGTCCCCGTGCTCGTTGATAAGTTGCATGGCACCACTGCTATCCAGCTCTATACGATATCCTGGGGGTAGTTGTACAGGGTTGCCGTGTTGGTCTACTAGTCGTATAGTGGCACTCGCTGGGTCTGGTTCCATGTGATAGCCTGTGAGACGCGGTACAAGTTGACTCGTCAGTTCATTGAGCATATCGGTGGCGTCGGCCTGTGTGTCTCGACCTTGACGATCAATAGGAAGCAGACTTTTATCCGTAGGTCTCTCTTGTTTATCCGTGAGCTTTCCGTCTTTATCCTCTATTTCATCCCCTTCCTCCTCCCCTGACATGAGTTCCTCCAGTAGATCCCCAGGTAGCGCTAGTTGTATCGGATAGTTCCCTTCTAGTGTAGTCAATAGGTCTCCCTGTTCATCCACTATACTGGTAGTGTTAGTATCCGGGTCATATTGAGAATGATAATCTAATGCCGGCTGTCCGGTCACATCCAATACTTGTATCCCTCCAGTATCCGGATCCTTCACTATATACAACTCTCCGTCCCGTAGCGTCTCCACAAACTGTCGCTCCGGATTCTCATAGTCTCCATACAGTGGTAGTCCGGATAACGGATCCACACGCTTTGTAATATCTACTATGATTTCATCTTTGGTTCCAAGCTTGAGCTAGTAGTTTTTTTTTTTTTTTTTAACTTATGGCCAATGAAATGGAAGTTTAGTTTATCTTAGGAAACCAGAGTGAATGAACTTTCCATTGATAAGTCAGTTACACAATGTTTGTGTTTAAGTATATTTACGTCGTTTGAGCAGTCCAATCTGTTTTTGTAACTTGGAATCTCGTTTTTGTGTGAAATTTCAAAACTATTACCTGGAGGTAGGTAGAGTGTTGTCCATTGAACAAACATGTTAGCATGAAAAGCAGTACATGTGTTTCTATTTTGGCGCAGTCAGCCTAGTTAGCTTGGAGGGTAGCATGTCTACCTTGTAAGTGCTAGGTCGCGGGTTCGATTCCTGCCCCGGGCTGATTTTATCCTAAACAAATAAAGTTCTTTCTCGGGACGGCTGGCTTTCTCCTATTCTATCTTCTCTCCTTGCTTTTGGAATAATAAGACCTTAGCAATTGTAGTTTTCTCTAACAAACCTATATATATAAAAAAATGGAGATGTGTAAGGTGTTGCCAAGTTGAACAATCATTTTTTGGCAACGTCAGACGTAAGTTACGTAAAACTGAATTTCCCGCCCACAAACTTGCGCATATTAAGTACATAGCGTTTTCTATTGGTTAGCTCGTAGTGTACGAAGTAGGGAGGTTCAATGAGTTTCTCTAGGTTTGTGTCTGGGTCTATCATGAGGAATGGTTGTTGTCCGCCTGTACGCAGGGGCTCTACACGTAGTGTTTGTCCTGTCTCTAGGAACACAATGGGGAATGGTAGCAACTCTTCAGGATAATATACACCACGTGGTCTGACCTCCTCCTTCACTTTGACTACCTTGAGATCATAACCACGCTTCCCGGTCTCGGGATCTCGCACGATTTTCACCTCGATTTCAATTTCCCGGAATCGGACGTCTATCGTGTCATTCAGATGGAGTGAACAATTCCCGGAATCAGCCGGGAAATCATCGATATGGAATGAAAACGGTGGTTGAGCAACAGGCGGTAGTGCGGCTTTCTTCTTACCTTTCCCTTTCTTTTTACCCATACTGAGTCCCTGGCGTTGTATTCTGCCCTTGAGGGTTTTTACTTTGTCTTTGTTTCTATCCTATGCTCAGAGTTTTCTACGGTGTCTCTGTTTCTATATTATGCTGTGTTGATCTTACCTCTATTTTCTAGTTATTGGTGTGTTTCCATTGCATCTGTTTCTGTTTGATTTGTGACATTAATGTTTGTACTGTTCTGAAATTTTGTGCAAAGAAAAACTAGTACAGCCTGTGATTACACGATGTATTGTTACCATTGAAAAGGTTTTTTAACCACTAAAAATATATTGGGGAGAAAAAAAAAAAGATATACTTATACTCACCAATATTTTCGTTTGTATGATACAATAAATAAGTAGGTAGGTAATTGGTGTTTTTTCTTCGTTCTTTTTTTGGTTATTAAAATCCATTAACATAATTTATTTTTCTCCTGCTGATAGGAAGAGGTTGGCAAAATGAAACGTACATTCCGTGGCTATGAACAACAGGACTCGCATGAATTCCTTACCATCCTCATAGACACTCTACATGAAGATCTGAAAGAGGTATGTAAATCCTACCCCTCATCTCAAAAAAAAAAAAAAACGCTTCATGGAATTTATATTCCACGTTTCATGGTAAAAAAACACGTTTCATGGAATTTATATTACAAACACGTAAAAAAAACACGTTTCATGGAATTTATATTCCATGAAACGTGTTTTTTTTCTGTTTACGGCGTGAACGACCTGGTATTCCAGAGTTAAAGCGCATTACTGAAAAAAAAGTTCAGTTTTAGACTAGAAAATGGACTATACTTTGTTTATCCTGCCCGAATAGGACTGAAAAGTCCCTCTTTACCCCAGCAGTCTAAACAAGGTCTCGTATATTTCGCGGAATACATACTTAACTGTATTACTGGACAAAACATTAGAGTTGAACGTTGCGATGTAGAGCTTATAAGCCTCACGTTTTTGAGAGTGTTGCCCAGCCTAGTTAGCTTTAAGGGTAGCGTGTCTTAATTTATTTATGTGTTTGATTTGTTTAAATTCAGCCAGAACACAAGAACTCACTCACAGGGGCCTCCATCGAGTCTGGCGAGAAGTCATGGGGAGAGTTTCGCAAGAAGAACAAGTCCATCATCAGTGAATTGTTCTATGGACAGTCTTATTGCACACCTAGACCATAAAAGGAATATTCCTACCAAATTTCAGCTTTCTAGGTGTTGTGGTTCTCGAGATAGAGCGATCATTGTGTGAACTGTGAAATGTGAATGGATCTTGTTCTTATAATATAAGATGTGTTTGATTTGTTTAAATTCAGCCAGAACACAAGAACTCACTCACAGGGGCCTCCATAGAGTCTGGCGAGAAGTCCTGGGGAGAGTTTCGCAAGAAGAACAAGTCCATCATCAGTGAATTGTTCTATGGACAACTCAAGTCTACTGTCATCTGTTGTAACTGCCAGGAAACCTCGTCCACATTTGAAGTGTTCTCCAACGTGTCCCTACCTCTGCCTAGCAACGATTATTGTTCCTTGAGAGTAAGTTTCTAAAGAATTTAGGGTCTATCTATGGACAGCTCAAGTCTACTGTCATCTGTTGTAACTGCCAGGAAACCTCGTCCACATTTGAAGTGTTCTCCAACGTGTCCCTACCTCTGCCTAGCAACGATTATTGTTCCTTGAGAGTAAGTTTCTAAAGAATTTAGGGTCTATGATGGTAAAAAATTACTGAAAAAAAAAGTTCAGTTTTAGACTAGAAAATGGACTATACTTTGTTTATCCTGCCCGAATAGGACTGAAAAGTCCCTCTTTGCCCCAGCAGTCTAAACAAGGTCTCGTATATTTCGCGGAATACATACTTAACTGTATTACTGATTACTGGACAAAACATTGGAGGTAAACGTTGCGTTGTAGAGCCTATAAGCCTCACGTTTTTGAGAGTGTTGCCCAGCCTAGTTAGCTTTAAAGGTAGCGTCTCTTAAGATATATTGTACGCCACAGGCCAAGTAGCCATTTCCAGGTAGTTGTAGACTCACTTATTATGTACGGAAATGACATAATTATGATGAAAGGGAAGGAATGTGTAGTTTTGTAACAATCTGGCTACCAGGTACCAAGGTTTTTTTCACTCTTTGCAGATTAAATGTTTTGCATATGTTTTTATTTCACTAACATGTAGGTACTTTAATCCCATTGATTTGTTATTCAGATGAATGGAGGGGATACTCTGCACGAAGGCCGAACCTCATTATTATGATGAAAGGGAAGGAATGTGTAGTTTTGTAACAATCTGGCTACCAGGTACCACGCTTTTTTCACTCTTTGCAGATTTAATGTTTTGCATATGTCTTTATTTCACTAACATGTAGGTACTTTAATCCCATTGATTTGTTATTCAGATGAATGGAGGGGATACTCTGCACGAAGGCCGAACCTCATCGAATATCCCCGAATTCGACCGAAGCAAGAAACCGATCCAAGATAGATTGCATCATTATGATAGGCGAGATAGTTCTGTCGCTGGAACTAATGTGGTAAGTTGAATGGGTCACCTTTATTTATATTGTCAGCATGAGGTCGTAAAAGCAGTTCCTTTGATTCGAAATGTTTCGTGCTATAAAAGCTAGAAATGTCTATGTATCCAATAAAAACAGCGCAGCGACAATAAGAACACCGGTTCCCAAAGTTGAAGTTTGATCGCACACAGAATCAGACTAGTGCAGGTGTAGAGAGCAGAGTAGGGCTTCTTTGGTTTCCGGATCTTTGAATTTGAATTTCCCGCCCACAAACTTGCGCATATTAAGTACATAGCGTTTTCTATTGGTTAGCTCATAGTGTACGAAGTAGGGAGGTTCAATGAGTTTCTCTACGTTTGTGTCTGGGTCTATCATGAGGAATGGTTGTTGTCCGCCTGTACGCAGGGGCTCCGAGTAGGGGACTAGTATAATTACACGTGAGTACAGGTGTAGAGGAGTCTGGCTGAGGGACTATAAACAGAGAGTAGATCAGCGTCTAGTCCAAATTTCCAAATTTCCTCTAGTCCAAATTTCCTCACGCTTTATCAATAGCGAAGGTGAGTGCGAAGGGCATCCCACGCGGAAAGTTTTGGTGCCAAAACCAGTTGCCCTCAAAGTATCATTCTAAAGCTGATTGAGAGGCCGACGACAAACGCCGACCCCATCTGAACATGGGAAAAGGCGAAGAAGAAGAAGAAGAAGAAGAAAGAAGTACAGGTGTAGAGAGTAAATAAGTGTAGAGTGAGGGACCACTTACACGTGATATACACATAAAGTAAAACACGTGAAAGTTAGAAAGCACATGTTCTGTAGCTTGACCTAGGAATTAACATCTTTTCACACGATCATCGGAATTTCCGTAATATCAACATTCGACTTTACTTCATTTAAACTCAAGTTTGGTCTAACTTTGCACGTTTTACTTCAGTTGACCTCAATCAAACCTTAGGTTGATCCAAAACCTTTTTCTGGGTTTCCCCCCATTTTATTTTGAATTTCACATTGAATCAGTTAATTGCTCGAAAAGACCTTTTTAGCTCAACATATGGCTTACAGCTTAGTTTCTTGCTTTGAAATCAAGTCAATATGGCGCTCTTCTACTGATGCACCCAGTAGAAGAGTAGGAATTAACATCTTTTCACACGATCATCGGAATTTCCGTAATATCAACATTCGACTTTACTTCATTTAAACTCAAGTTTGGTCTAATTTTGCACGTTTTACTTCAGTTGACCTCAATCAAACCTTAGGTTGGTCCAAGACCTTTTTCTGGGTTTCCCCCCCATTTTATTTTGAATTTCACATTGGATCAGTTAATTGCTCGAAAAGACCTTTTTAGCTCAACATAATTATGGCTTACAGCTTAGTTTCTTGCTTTGAAATCAAGTCAATATGGCGCACTTCTACTGATGCACCCAGTAGAAGAGCGATAGAACCTCGGCCCCACCGGGAATCGAACCCGGACCTCCTGCATAAAAGGATCAAACCTCTGGGAAAATAGAAAGTAAAAAAAAAAATGGGGAGAACCATGGTTTGTAAAGTTCCTAAATTTCCACTTGTTATCCGTCGATAATCGGATTTGCTATCTCACACGCAAACACCATGTAGTGGTTTTCACTACGGCTTCCCAGGCATGTGTTGCGGGTTGCATATGTGTTTAGTTTACTCCTGGTCACGAGTCAGATATCTCTTGTGATAAGTTTGATATATTCTGTGTCATGATATGGGTAAAATGTTCATCATAACATTCATTTCCTATCGGATAAACATCATATTCTGGACTGTGGTGAGTTTGAATTTTCTCCATATGTACGTATGTAGTGTAGGTATAGCTTTAAACCACATAGGGCAGATAATTGCCATGAAGTAATACTAAATCCGTCCTGAGATACATACACAAAAAAAGCAGATACCTATGTAATTATAATCATGTCTGTCATAAATGTTGTTCTCGGATGAACGCATTAAGTTTCATGTTTTGACTTGGACTGGAACTACCAAGCTTCAGATTCAAAGTTCACAATGCCAACCACCACACCACTGAGGTTGGCTTGATACCTCTAGTTTAGACCATAGATCAGGGGCGGAAGTAAAATTCTGATCTTCCTACAAATTCAGGGAGGGACTTAAGATGAAATCGTAAAAATCTTGACGAAAATTTATCCAGAGGCCAGAGGTCGAAACAAAATTCTCACCTAACATCAAAACCAATCAGGAACTTAAAAAAAAAAAATATAATAATAATAAATACCTAAATAAATAAATAAAATAATAATAAGTGAATTGAATTCTTCACTCAGAACTTTCAAGCAGGAATAAAATGGATTCTCCCCAAAATGTCCACAGGGCCCAGGACTAACAGGACTGAAGAACCTGGGCAACACCTGCTACATCAACTCCATCCTCCAGTGCCTTAGCAACACGTCTCCCCTGCGCGAGTATTTCGTGACCGAGTTCAAACGCTCCATGACCGCCGCCTACAGTAAGACCAGTGGGAAGCTGGCTGAGGAGTTTCAGCTTATATTCAATATGCTCTGGGCGGGGGACTCACGATACTTCTCACCGCAGAAATTCAAGGTAAAACACGAGTTAGTGGGTAAATTCAAGGTAAAAGTAGATAAAAGATTAGGTAAATTCAAGGTAAAACATAAGGAGGTAAAGTAGATCCAAGGTAAAAGAGAAGATAAATTCAAGCATAAGAAATGCACAGAAACGAGTACCGGATGAGTTATTCAAGTCTTCAAAAGAAGGTCGTGAATACCATATAGAGTACTCATGTCAGGACTGTCAGGAGTGAAATGTTGAGTGAGGGTCATATATGGTACTCATGTCGTGAAAGAAAAGTTCGCTGAGGTTCACATATAGTACTCAGGGGCTCAAAGTGTTAACTGTTGGGATTATAAGATTCAGAACCGCAGTCCCCTTGGTTATCAATCGAATCACTAATGCCTTATGCCTGCGACTCACGCTCAATAACCAAGGTCTGACAGACCGTGGAGGACTCTTCCAGACAGCAAAGTAATATAAGTCCAGCTCAATTGTTAGATGCGCTGAGGGTCACATATGGTACTCAGGGGCTCAAAGTGTTCGTCAATTTTGAGGGGCTCTTTCAGACAGCAAAGTAATATAAGTCCAGCTCAATTGTTAGATTAATGAATATTTCTGAACTTTATTGTTCATCGTTTATAATATTGGGCGATGTCTCGTAAGATGGCGTTCCTCTCATTGGTGAGTCGAATACAGAACTCTTCCCGTACATGTTTGATTTCCTGGGCTAGTTTCTCCGCGAAATATTTGTACAGGATTCGTTTACACTTCTGATAGCACGCCCGGTTAGTCTGAGCTATAATACGGGTCCTATTGGTTCGCAGCTCGGTTTCCAAGGCCTGACTCAGGGCGAGGTTCTCACGTTTTATTTTCTCGTTAAGCTTATCGAAGATATACTCGTTCTCTCTGTTCAACTTGTAAACCACTTCCACCTCAACCTCGTGCTGATCGTAAGAGTGCTGATGTCTGAAAATAAAAACACAAAATACCGCCATGTGGTGTCGCTGGTTTTTCGAAAATTTTACCTTCTTTAGGGAAATGTAGAGGCTCAAAATGACTTTTGGGTGAAATGTTGAGACTCTAGAGACCGAAATGACTCACCGAATATGAAGGCCACACTTTGACTCACATTTCAAGTTAATCCGATTGAATTACCCAATCTGGATGGTTAACTTGTAAACCACTTCCACCTCAACCTCGTGCTGATCGTAAGAGTGCTGATGTCTGAAAATAAAAACCGCCATGTGGTGTCGCTTGATCGACTTGGTTTTTCGTGAATTTTACCTTCTTTAGGGAAATGTAGAGGCTCAAAATGACTTTTGGGTGAAATGTTGAGACTCTAGAGACTGAAATGACTAACCGAATATGAGGGCCACACTTTGACTCACATCTCACATTTCAAGTTAATCCGATTGAATTACCCAATCTGGATGGTTGATTTCAAACTTTGGATTCATATTAAACCATCAGAATGTTTGAATCAAACGTCTCACCTTTAAGGTTACCTCAAAGTGTGGCCTCTGACATTTGTCCTCAAGACAGAACCAGAGGGAGAGACAGATCCACTTACCTCTGAAGTAGATCAGCGATAAACTGGCTCTGTCGCAACTCCTTGTACTTAATTATATAAATAAAAAATATAAATGAATAAAAAAATGGAATACAAGAAAGTTGAGTCATTCAATGCTTATTTGATTTAAATTTTTTAACAATTTTTTAAATGGAAATGTGTTAGAGAGAACTGTTACAATGGAAGTCTTATCAAATCAAAGAGAGAAATAGGAGAAAGCCAGCCTTTCCCAAAACCTTATCTTAGCGAGGCAATCACCCTGACCTTATCTTGGGATAAAGATGACTCCGCGCAGGAATCGGACCCTGCGCATGCATTCAATAATGGTTTTTGCTATTGTACTGCAGCCTCCGTAATCTTTGAGCATGTGCAGGGATTAACAAACAGTTTGACCTGAACCTATAAACCCGTGTGTAAGAATTCTCTTGGTCAGTTCCTATGACCACTGTAGGCGCAATAGAGACCGTTTCCAATTGTGGGTTTCATCCGATTTTTTTTTCAAATGTCCTGTAGGCAATGTAATTCAAGTGAGAGTGTTCCCACTACATACGACACGATTTTTTTTCCGAACGACAAGTGGGAATGGGCTTTTACCCGGCACTTGTTCTAGTGTTCACTGAGTAACAAATTTAGTACTAAGTCACCAAATAGTTTGAGCCCTGGAGGACGTTGATCAGTGTCGACCGTGTCAAATGCTTTGGAAGAGTCTGGCAGTTGGGAAATGTTTGATGATGATGGCCACAGGTCTGGATGAATGATTCTGCGTTGACTTTCAGTGAGGTCGATGTCACCTTGAAATGATTTTAGAAACATGTTTGAATACCGGGTGTTTTAGTTTGTTGGGAACGACGCTATACAGGGTGTCCAAAAATAAACAAGACATTCGAATGTCTTGTTTATTTTTGGACACCCTATATTGGTAGTAGAGTATGAAAAAGTGTCCCTCTTCGGTGAATTTTTGATTTTAGCAGTAGGACTGTAGCTATTACAACTCTAATATTACACTGAATGAACTTGGTCTATTCTCAGGCAATAACATTATTTTAATCTGCTCTCTTTTCCAGGTTCACAAGTGACGGGTGGTGTAGGAAAAAGCAAACGACTGTAGATTTTCCTGTGGATAATCTGAACATGTCTGAGTACACAGTGAATTCTGAATCTCGGGATGTTAGATACGACCTGTATGCTGTTAGTAATCACTATGGTACAATGGAGAGTGGTCACTATACAGCATACTGTAGAAATAATTACAAGTGAGTTATTTAGATACGACCTGTAAGGTATGAGTTGCAAGTTTTAAATGGAAGATTATTCATTTAGTTTGTCTTGTCCATGTAACTTTCCAACCGTTTTTCTAATTTTCATGAAATTTGTAGACATGTTCCAAACAAAGGATTTTTCCCAAGTGAAATAAATTCTGTTAGTCTCAATTTTTTTAATCAACCTCTCTTCTTCTGATTTGCAGGTGGTACAAATTCGATGACAGCGATGTGTCGGAAATCAGCGCAAGCAAAGTGAAATCCCCGGCCGCCTATATTCTATTCTACATGTCATGTCGGAAGTGAAACCTATAGCTTCTATTGTGCTTGGTGCTTACCCGTCCTGTGGTAGAGGTAGAATTGCATCTGCCTCGGTGTGGCATTATAGTGCGGCAAAGTGAAATCCCCGGCCGCCTATATTCTATTCTACATGTCATGTCGGAAGTGAAACCTATAGCTTCTATTGTGCTTGGTGCTTACTCGTCCTGTGGTAGAGGTAGAATTGCATCTCCCTCGGTGTGGCATTATAGTGCTTTAGGAACAAGTCATTGTGCCAATAGGATGTGAAGTTATCTTGGACACAAACATTGCTGAAGGTGTAATTTGCCCATCTCTGTGGCTGAATGGTCAAGATGCTGGGTTCGAATCCTGGCCAGGACGGAAATTTTCTAACCAAACTTTTCCGTTCTTGGATGGGCAAGGATGTAAAAGAATGTGCCTTGAAGCAGAGATGTGTAAGGTGTTGCCAAGTTGAACAATTATTTTTTTGGCAACGTCAGATTCCAAGTTACGAAAAACGGACTAAAAAGAGTCCCTTTGATAAAGCTGTAAGCTAGTATACCTTCTGAAGCAGTAGTTTAATTTTTTAGCCTGGCTAGTGTCTTGTAGTGAAGATATTGCCGTGTGTGAAAATTTCTTCATTTGTCGAATCCTAACCAACGTTAAATTGTTTATTATTATATGGCTGTGATATTAAAGTGTTTATTGTAAAAAAAAAGATTATATATTATAATTGGATAAATTAATTTATTTTAAATATTACACGTACTACATTATTTTCGAAATTGATTACTTGTGTCTTATGCTTTTCTCTCTCTCTCTCTCTCTCTCTCTCTCTCTCTCTCTCTCTCTCTTTAAATAGTCATCATCATCATCAAATCTTAAGTCGTTCCTATGGGTCGGCTGTGTACAAAGCCTCTCCACCATATTCTATCATTATATTTCTGATGAATATTGATGGTGTTTGGATTTTGTCCTCTTTTAGATATGTCTCTATTGATCATATATATTATCCTTCCACCGCAATCGCGGTTCTCGTAAGCGCTAAGTCGCGGGTTTGACTCCCGCCCGGACGAGCTTTATCCTAAACAGATAAGGTAGGTTTTCCGGACGGCTGGCGTCAAACCTTAGATTTCGGGACGATAAGACCTTACATTACATAGCAGTTACAGTTCCCTCTATCAAAGATCAAACATCTCTTTCTTGTTTTTGTTTTAACCTAAATACGAGTTTTTGCATTTTATCTATGCCGATGGCGTTATGAGTTATGGATCTTTTTATAACTTAGTTGTAACTGTGCGTATAGTGCGGCCTATTGTGTGTGTTTTTTCTTCTAAATTGTTACCTAGTTTCTGTTAAATTATTACCCGTGTATTTGACAAAGAGTCAACCATCCAGATGGGCATAAAAGGCTAGTGGGATACCCACTCGGTCAAGGAGGTTGCTACTATGGTTCGATAGAAGAGGAAGAGCTCCTTCAGAAGGACCCTGCCAAAAAAGAAAAACACCACGACCGTAAAATTTCACGAAGTAGTTGGAAAATGCCAGTAAAGCGGATTCGTTCTCAGAAGGGCTGTTTGAAATTCTGGTTCTTCTATCCTGCCTTCCTTCTCTCTTCCCTTTCGGTAGGTACGATAAGAATAAGACCTTAGCAGTTACAGTTCCAGCTATCAAAATGGGGAGAACCATAGTTTGTAAAGTTCCTAAATTTCCACTTGTTATCCGTCGATAATCGGATTTGCTATCACACGTGAATTTCCCGCCCACAAACTTGCGCATATTAAGTACATAGCGTTTTCTATTGGTTAGCTCGTAGTGTACGAAGTAGGGAGGTTCAATAAGTTTCTCTAGGTTTGTGTCTGGGTCTATCATGAGGAATGGTTGTTGTCCGCCTGTACGCAGCGGCTCCACACGTAGTGTTTGTCCTGTCTCTAGGAACACAATGGGGAATGGCAGCAACTCTTCAGGATAATATACACCATCAGGGGCTCTACACGTAGTGTTTGTCCTGTCTCTAGGAACACAATGGGGAATGGTAGCAACTCTTCAGGATAATATACACCACGTGGTCTGACCTCCTCCTTCACTTTGACTACCTTGAGATCATAACCACGCTTCCCGGTCTCGGGATCTCGCACGATTTTCACCTCGATTTCAATTTCCCGGAATCGGACGTCTATCGTGTCATTCAGATGGAGTGAACAATTCCCGGAATCAGCCGGGAAATCATCGATATGGAATGAAAACGGTGGTTGAGCAACAGGCGGTGGTGCGGCTTTCTTCTTACCTTTCCCTTTCTTTTTACCCATACTGCCGGACGTCTATCGTGTCATTCAGATGGAGTGAACAATTCCCGGAATCAGCCGGGAAATCATCGATATGGAATGAAAACGGTGGTTGAGTGACAGGCGGTGGTGCGGCTTTCTTCTTACCTTTCCCTTTCTTTTTACCCATACTGACGTGTCATTCAGATGGAGTGAACAATTCCCGGAATCAGCCGGGAAATCATCGATATGGAATGAAAACGGTGGTTGAGCAACAGGCGGTAGTGCGGCTTTCTTCTTACCTTTCCCTTTCTTTTTACCCATACTGCGTCCCTGGCGTTGTATTCTGCCCCTGAGGGTTTTTACTTTGTCTTTGTTTCTATCCTATGCTCAGAGTTTTCTACGGTGTCTCTGTTTCTATATTATGCTGTGTTGATCTTACCTCTATTTTCTAGTTATTGGTGTGTTTCCATTGCATCTGTTTCTGTTTGATTTGTGACATTAATGTTTGTACTGTTCTGAAATTTTGTGCAAAGAAAAACTAGTACAGCCTGTGATTACACGATGTATTGTTACCATTGAAAAGGTTTTTTAACCACTAAAAATATATTGGGGAGAAAAAAAAAAAGATATACTTATACTCACCAATATTTTCGTTTGTATGATACAATAAATAAGTAGGTAGGTAATTGGTGTTTTTTCTTCGTTCTTTTTTTGGTTATTAAAATCCATTAACATAATTTATTTTTCTCCTGCTGATAGGAAGAGGTTGGCAAAATGAAACGTACATTCCGTGGCTATGAACAACAGGACTCGCATGAATTCCTTACCATCCTCATAGACACTCTACATGAAGATCTGAAAATCTAAAAACATGATGTAAACAAGATGGCGCCAACATGGGTTGCGTTATGGGGATCAGGATTCGATGCGAAATCTCCCTAATTTTTTGACAAAAATAGGCTACATGAAAAACACCTACATACATTTGCATTTTGCAAATGAAATCAGCCCTCAAAATTCTCAAAAATTACTTGCAAGATAAAAGAAACTGAAAGAATAGAATGTGTAAATATTAAATGGCTCTTTCTGAAATTTGTGGTTTAGGGAACAATTTATTAGACAAACGAAAACCATATCAGGTAACTATGTTATTCATTCATTCCTTTTAGTTTCTATGTGTCAGGTGTAATGTGTAAAATTCATAAACAATCTGAATGATATTTCCTTTAAAGGTGATGCTGCCTCTTAACTGAAATGTTTTCCAGACGGTTAAAGATAAGATACACAGCTGCATGTGCTTGCTATTAAGGATTTTCATACCTCTCTTGCTTAGGTTTTTGAATCCTTAATTTTCTAATCGAGAGAAAGGTAAAAGCAATCTCCTGAATACATCAATGTAGGTCAACAAATTTTAACTGGGGAACATCTGAATATTTTCCTAAATCTGAATGGAAACTTATCTCTGATGCAATGGCAATTATTAGTGCAACAATCCATTCTACTGCAATGAGTTACCTTTGGGCATAACTGAATCATATCAATGAGAGTAATTATCTTTACCACTCATACCTCTTACATGTAGTTTTATTATGAGGTGGCAATTTTGAAAAATATGAAATGTTTTCATGGGTTGTTATCTTTGATCACAAGTTGCAAGAGAAAAAAAAGCCAAGGATATTCCCGTGATTTTCTATTCAAGGATATTCCCGTGATTTTCTCAACACTATTCATAGCTCATCAATATTCAAAAGTCATTGTACTTGGTGATGCATCATTATTCATGTAGGTACATATTAGTGTTGTGTGTGGATCTCATTAATTAAATCAACAGGAATATAAACTGGAAAATTTTCTGTGTAGGTATTCACATAAGCACCTACCTATCTCTATTCTATTTGTGTTTAATCCCAGGGCTACAAACATCAGTTACTAATATGTAAATTTTGCTAGACTAAATCAAAGAACTTATTTTCAGCCTGATTTTGAACGTAGTGTTCAACTGACTTGGTCAATCTATATTTTTCAATTCCTTCTGGAAACACCCAGTAACATTTCCAACGAGTTATTGACTAACCCATCTGATTGGCTAATTATAATCTAAAGTTTAATTAAAATCAATCAATTAGATTGCATCACATGTTTAACTTGAACAATGATACATTCCTGAAAGATAATTTACTAATTTTCCACTCATATTTTGCAAAAGTTTGATAACAACTATCATTCTGGTTATGCAATATGTTTTTTTTTTCCCCCTCAAATAGACTAGAGGCCTGCTTACTAGGTATGTACCTAAGGTACTGGGTTAGGCTATTCCAAGACCTGGAAAGAGAGAGAAAAATAAATGAAGGCCCTTGTTTACCTCTCATCCAGACCAAACAAACAGATAATGCACAGATAGAGATAACTAGAATGCTTGATATGCACCATGTAATCAACAAGGAAAAAATTAAAAAATAAACATATAAATTTATACATACAGGGATAGTAGGTACCTACTGCATCAATCATTGGTATCCATGTACCTAGTGGATAATCTATGAACTGTTAATTTTTTTAGCCCTTCATTGTCTGAAATAATATTTAAAATAATAGGTAAGTGGTAGCCTGTGATTAGATGTTTCCAAACATTCTGAATACCTTCCAAAATGTTTTTCAGTAGGTATTATGAAACCCTTTGTAAATATTTTCAATCATTAAAAGAAACCTTCAGAAATGTTTTCAAGCATTAAAAAAACCTTCCAAAGTGTTTTCAAGCATTTTAAAAAATAAGCATGTTATTGAGATTAAATTATTTGTAGCCAGATAGCGGGTAGTATGTTCGTCTCATAAATCCTATACAAGTGTCAACATGCTGCCTGAGATTATGTTACACGGAAATTTTTTGGCACTTCTTAGTTTTATTATTTAACAATCAGTGGTGTATCCTGTGGGAGGAGGGTCTGTGTTGGAACAAACAGTGGGGAGTTCAGTGGTGTAGTTTGTGTTTGGGAGAGACAAGAGGCAATGTTGAGACAAACCATAGCATGTTACTTACCTATAGAAAAAATAGTGTTTTGTTTTGAGGGGTTGCCTTGTCTTCTGGTATTTATACTGTCACTACCCAACTTAAGTGGTGTAGTCGTTAGCATGGTGGGCTTTGGTGGGTGGTTTGATAAAACTGAAAAGTCTTTAAAAATAAGAATAATAATGAAAATGAATTGGTGGGTCACTAGCAAACCAGTATTCTAACTGATAACAGTTTTCATGGCCTGCAGTTTGTTTACAACAACTCTTATCGTCCCGAAATCGAAGAGAGAAGGAAGACAGGATAGGAGAAAGCCAGCCGTTCCGAGAACGAACATTATCCCCCATCAGGATAAAATTCGCCCCGGGCGGGAATCGAACCCGCGGCCTAGCGCTTACAAGGCAGACGCACTACCAACTAAGCTAACTAGTAACTAGGCTGGCTTATCAAAGATCAAACATCTTGAAAGAAATCGGAGAATCGTGTTTTTTGCCGGTTGTTCTGACCGCCAGTTTAAGGCTTCACTTTTCACATGGCTGAGACTATCCTGTAATCTCACCCTCCTTGAAAAATCCCCGATTTTCCAGGTTTACCAACATTTGAAAAAATAACGGTTTAAAAATCTCTAATCAACCAATCAGAAGACGGGAAGTCATGTAATCAAATGATTTCATTGGCTGATCCGATGATCAGTCTTGATCATTTAAAAAAAATCAACTCCCATCTTTTTTCAGTTGGCCCAACTGCCAGTAGTTCAAGAATTTTCTCCTGTACTATCCTGTAATCTCACCCTCCTTGAAAAATCCCCGATTTTCCAGGTTTACCAACATTTGAAAAAATAACGGTTTAAAAATCTCTAACCAACCAATCAAAAGACGGAAAGTCATGTAAACAAATGATTTCATTGGCTGATCCGATGATCAGTCTTGATCATTTGAAAAAAATCAACTCCCATCTTTTTTCAGTTGGCCCAACTGCCAGTAGTTCAAGAATTTTCTCCTGTGAATTTTTTGACAAAAATAGGCTACATGAAAAACACCTACATACATTTGCATTTTGCAAATGAAATCAGCCCTCAAAATTCTCAAAAATTACTTGCAAGATAAAAGAAACTGAAAGAATAGAATGTGTAAATATTAAATGGCTCTTTCTGAAATTTGTGGTTTAGGGAACAATTTATTAGACAAACGAAAACCATATCAGGTAACTATGTTATTCATTCATTCCTTTTAGTTTCTATGTGTCAGGTGTAATGTGTAAAATTCATAAACAATCTGAATGATATTTCCTTTAAAGGTGATGCTGCCTCTTAACTGAAATGTTTTCCAGACGGTTAAAGATAAGATACACAGCTGCATGTGCTTGCTATTAAGGATTTTCATACCTCTCTTGCTTAGGTTTTTGAATCCTTAATTTTCTATAACTGATGATACTATTCATTTCTTATTTTATTTATTCAAGGTCAACCTGGACGCCATTTTGAAATGTTCCTCGGAGTCAGGAGGGGGAGGGGACTCGCTCAAGGAGGGGGGCGTGGCCTATGATCCCCCCGTCCCTCCCACCTCGTCCTCTCAGTCTTCAGTGTATTCAGTGCCCCCTTCAGGATCCAATGATCTGCATAACTTCCCCTATGATAGTAAGTACCAGGAGTTCAGTAAACTGTAGACCTTACTCAGACTCCTTTTCGGGATGAAAATTTCATAATAAAATGTCCTTTATGTGTTGAACATTTTCATTAAATAGTCTAATAGATAGAGGAGGTCCACCTTGCATTAATTTGAACAAGCGATTTTTTTTTTTTTCATAGGATCGTTAGGTATGGTGGAGGAAGTGTCATACTAAAATCGAGACCTCGAGAGTTGAGGGAAGAACTTTCGGCGGCGGAAAAACCGCCAGAAAACGGCCGAAATTTCGCACTTTTTTTCAGTGTTTCGCTTATAACTCCTTAACCGTGCGTCCTATGCAATTTTTGATAGGAATTAAAATTAAAGTACACAAAATTTACCATATGAATTTCCCACAAACTTTACTACCTAACGATCCTATGAGGTATATATTAGTGTTGTGTGTGGATCTCATTAATTAAATCAACAGGAATATAAACTGGAAAATTTTCTGTGTAGGTATTCACATAAGTACCTACCTATCTCTATTCTATTTGTCTTTAATCCCAGGGCTACAAACATGAGTTACTAATATGTAAATTTTGCTAGACTAAATCAAAGAACTTATTTTCAGCCTGATTTTGAACTTAGTGTTCAACTGACTTGATCAATCTATATTTATTTTTTCAAATCCTTCTGGAAACACTTAGTAACATTTCCAACGAGTTATTGACTAACCCATCTGATTGGCTAATTATAATCTAAAGTTTAATTAAAATCAATCAATTACTTAGATTGCATCACATGTTTAACTTGAACAATGATACATTCCTGAAAGATAGTTTACTAATTTTCCACTCATATTTTGCAAAAGTTTGATAACAACCATCATTCTGGTTATGCAATATGTTTTTTTTTCTCTCTACTTTCGGCGGCGGAAAAACCGCCAGAAAACGGCCGAAATTTCGCACTTTTTTCAGTGTTTCGCTTGTAACTCCTAAACCGTGCGTCCTACGCAATTTTTGATAGGAATTAAAATTAAAGTACACAAAATTTCCCACATGAATTTCCCACAAACTTTACTACCTAACGATCCTATGAAAAAAAAAATCGCTTGTTCTAATTAATGCAAGGTGTTAAAATCCTCTATCTATTAGACTAAAAGTCTCTCTCTCCTCAAATAGACTAGAGGCCTGCTTACTAGGTATGTACCTAAGGTACTGGGTTAGGCTATTCCAAGACCTGGAAAGAGAGAAAAATAAATGATAAAAAGCCTAGCAACCCAAAGATCTGACCTAGTGATGTCATAGAAGAAGACTAATGAAAGCTGCCAAGTGCAGTCTTGTTAAGGCCCTTGTTTACCTCTCATCCAGACCCAAACAAACAGATAATGCACAGATAGAGATAACTAGAATGCTTGATATGTACCATGTAATCAACAAGGAAAAAATTAAAAAATAAACATATAAATTTATACATACAGGTATAGTAGGTACCTACTGCATCAATCATTGGTATCCATATACCCAGTGGATAATCTATGAACTGTTAATTTTTTTAGCCCTTCATTGTCTGAAATAATATTTAAAATAATAGGAAAGTGGTAGCCTGTGATTAGATGTTTCCAAACATTCTGAAAACCTTCCAAAATGTTTTTCAGTAGGTATTATGAAACCCTTTGTAAATATTTTCAATCATGAAAAGAAACCTTCAGAAATGTTTTCAAGCATTAAAAAAACCTTCCAAAGTGTTTTCAAGCATTTTAGAAAATAAGCATGTTATTGAGATTAAATTATTTGTAGCCAAATAGCAGGTAGCATGTTCGTCTCATAAATCCTATACAAGTGTCAACATGCTGCCTGAGATTATGTTACACGGAAATTTTTTGGCACTTCTCAGTTTTATTATTTAACAATCAGTAGTGTATCCTGTGGGAGGAGGGTCTGTGTTGGAACAAACACCGGGAGTTCAGTGGTGTAGTTTGTGTTTGGGAGAGACAAGAGGCAATGTTGAGACAAACCAATGAATCGTTCGAGAGTTATCGTGGATCAAACATACAGACAATCTCAATGTAAAACCGTCAAAGCTTGGACCTCATATCTTTCGGTCAGTAAGTATAGGTACTAAACAACTGAAAAAAAGGCCCCGACTGAACTCCCAAAGGCCCGATAAAGATTGACATCATATTGGGAAATTTTCCTTCATGTGTTGAAGATTTTTGCGAAATTTCTTCAAATATTTTTTTTTTTCTTCTTCTTTTTTCTAATCTCTTAATTAATGAAGAAGATCTAACGAGACTCATTTAGGATGGGAAAATGTACCTCACTGAGAGTTGTCAGGTTCTCACACTCCGTGTTTATATTCACAGGTAGTTTCATCGACAATCTTGCCTCCTCCTCGTCACCTCTACTCTACTATCCCTCCTCCTCCTCATCTGATCCTACCCCTGGAGTATACAGCGAGAGGAGCACCCTATACCCATCTAGCTCAGTGGAAGAGACAAACCATAGCATGTTACTTACCTATAGAAAAATAGTGTCTTGTTTTGAGGGGTTGCCTTGTCTTCTGGTATTTATACTGTCACTCACTACCCAACTTAAGTGGTGTAGTCATTAGCATGGTGGGCTTTGGTGGGTGGTTTGATAAAACTGAAAAGTCTTTAAAAATAAGAATAATAATAATGAAAATGAATTGGTGGGTCACTAGCAAACCAGCATTCTAACTGATAACAGTTTTCATGACCTGGAGTTTGTTTACAACAATAAAGAGATCTCCTAAGGTGACATCTATAATTCTATGATAATGCAGATTCTAAGAAAATATTATTACAATGGAAAATTCCATTTTCCCCACACTCTGTTTTTATAGGAAAAGATGGAGACAGACGTGTTCGGCTAAAAAAAAAAAAAAAAAAAAAAAAAAAAAAAAAGAGGGGGGGGGGAAAAACAAAAAAAAACCAAGTACCTAGAGATTTTTTCTCTTAGGTCTATGTGATCTGAATTTGTCGCTTCTCTCTACCTGCTCAATGCTCTATGCACTATGCTCTCTCTCTTTTTTAGCCCCTTACAAGCTTATACTCTCTACTTCTATGAAACTGGAAACTAATAATACCCTGTATCTTTCTGTAGGTACACATTCTTAGATGACTAAACTGGGTCAGTCATGTACCTACATACTTATCATACATTAACCCTGGTCAAGCTAATGGACCACTTTAAAATTTTCCACATTGGTCTGCTTGATTTGTTGTTATCAACGTCAGTAGTTCGTAGTGTTTCTTCGGTGTTAGAATTTGCATCTGGACGTTGGTGATTTGATTCCAAGACAGGTCATAAAAATTAGTGAAGTGTAATAATTTGGGGATCTACATTTTTTGTTGCAAAATTCTTCTTGATTTGTTAGGAAAAAGTTTCGCTTCTTCTTGTTTTGTTGAGATTTCTATCAAGCCAGTCCTGTCCTAGTTTTAACCTTTTGGGGCATTTTTACCATTTGATTTGTTTATTCATTTTACATTGGAAAGAAATAAATCATTAATGTTCACATTTTGTTATTTAGACACTCACATGGGTTAATAAACTAGACAACATTGTTGCTTCAGGTTGATGATGTGTGATTGTTATATTTTCTACGCATACTGGTCTAATTAATCAATTAATGAAATACTGGGTCACGTGTTGTACGTACTCATTTTTATTGTGTGGACCAATAGTTAGCATTTTTGATAGGTAGTACTGAAGTAAGAAGATATGAAAGGAAAAAAAAATTGAATTTTTTTCGTGACCATTCTCTTCCCTCTCTTCATCAGAGGTGGTATAAAAAAATTGGTCATTTTCGTTTTTTTCTGGCTTACTTACCACCCTACTCATTTCTCAGCTACTGTAAACTTAAGACTGTAAGCCACTAGTTGTTTTGCGATGTCTGATCTCCCTAAAATAATAATAACTTTTCTGGAGCGGGATGGATCTTTTGTACGTCTTATAGTATGTATGTACCTATGAATGATGTAGTGTAAGAGTTTACTGTCCTAGAGAGAGGAGGGAAGTGGCGTTTGTATACAGTATACACCCTGTATGGATTAATATATGAGTCCTATGCCAAAATATTTGGATATGACACTGAGCTCGTCTAGTGTTAACCCATGCTGTCAGCATCTCCCATGAATTTCGTTGTATAAAGGCTCTGTACTTTATTTATTTTAAATACTTAAGGATTTTTCATTGATTTATTGTAACACGATATGACCAACAAGATCTCATTTAGACTGCGGGGGTAAATTGACTTTTCAGTCTCATCCTAGCTGTTTATGAGGTTTATTCTATTTAGACAGGGGTGTAAAGGGACGTTCCTAAGCATAACGTGTTAATATCATATCGGTTTGGTTTGGTTTCAGGATGACAGTTGCTTTTCAGATATGGGATCTTACAGCAAGACCAAGTGGTCTACCAACACCGACAACAACTACAACTCAGAGGTATTTTATTTTCCTTGTCCATAAGAATGATCTGACGGTGGTGGAAGGTCAGCCTTTCTTGCTCCCACTGTCTGAGGCATAGGTCTGTCAGACCTATGTGGCGAAAAAAGCTTCCGATTCGACTTTCGAAAGCTTTTTTTTTCGTAAGGAAAAAAAAATCGTGTTTGTATAATGGAGCAGTCTCCGTGGTGGAGTGGGCTTGCACACCGGATATCTCAGTAAAAATGCAAATGTTAAAAGCCGGATATGAAAGCCTTAGCTGTTAAAACGACTGCTTCCTTCTTATAGTGTTTGAAAGCCCTTCGTATGATCTGAAATATAATCATGTGCCTTGTTTTCTACAATCATGTGCCTTGTTTTCTGCAATCATGTGCCTTGTTTTCTACAATCATGTGCCTTGTTTTCTACAATCATGTGCCTTGTTTTCTGCAATCATGTGCCTTGTTTTCTACGTGGAGTGGGCTTGCACACCGGATATCTCAGTAAAAATGCAAATGTTAAAAGCCGGATATGAAAGCCTTAGCTGTTAAAACGACTGCTTCCTTCTTATAGTGTTTGAAAGCCCTTCGTATGATCTGAAATATAATCATGTGCCTCGTTTTCTTCCACCAGAACGTGGACCAGGATAGCTCTCTACTAATCAACGACATCATCAACAAGCTCCTGGATGATGACCCTGGCTCCACGCCTAACGCCCCCACCTCCTCCCTCTGCCACGACCAGAGCACGACTGACTACTATGTTCCGCCCGGCGCTGCTTATAGAGGGGAAATAGACACCCTCGCCTCTCTCGCTCCCGAGGCCGAACTGCCCAATGAACAGCAACTGTCCTATGTGCTTGAACTGCTCCAGGCACAACAGATCAAGGTATGTGTGTCTTCCTTCTCCTTTTAAAATGAACTTCTGGAGCATGTTCCACAAAACCATGGGGCACTTCTCATGCCAAAAAATCTATCTTCTCTTCCGAAGTGACCATTTTCGGTCTCAACAGACCTAGTTGAAATGGAAGGAAATCGCCAATTTCTTCTTGTTCTTTCCTTGTTCTCATCTTTTTTTTCTTTTTATATCCCTTCTACTTTCATCCTATCTTTGGTTGGGTGGAAGATTACTGTCAGTAGAAAAAGTTCCCTCCGTGAATTTCTACTCTTTGGTATTACAAGATGAAAAGTAAAACCTCATTTTGTGTAACTGATGATACTATTCATTTCTTATTTTATTTATTCAAGGTCAACCTGGACGCCATTTTGAAATGTTCCTCGGAGTCAGGAGGGGGAGGGGACTCGCTCAAGGAGGGGGGCGTGGCCTATGATCCCCCCGTCCCTCCCACCTCGTCCTCTCAGTCTTCAGTGTATTCAGTGCCCCCTTCAGGATCCAATGATCTGCATAACTTCCCCTATGATAGTAAGTACCAGGAGTTCAGTAAACTGTAGACCTTACTCAGACTCCTTTTCGGGATGAAAATTTCATAATAAAATGTCCTTTATGTGTTGAACATTTTCATTAAATAGTCTAATAGATAGAGGAGGTCCACCTTGCATTAATTTGAACAAGCGACAATAGAGGGCACCCCCAAAAAAAAAAAAAAAAAAAAAAAAAAAAAAAAAAAAAAAGAACAGAGTGGAGTGGAGAGCAAAGAGCATACCTACCTAGAGATTTTTTCTCTTAGGTCTATGTGATCTGAATTTGTCACTTCTCTCTACCTGCTCGATGCTCTATGCACTATACTCTCACTCTGTTTTTAGCCCCTTACAGGTTATACTCCTCTACTTATATGAAACTGAGTGGAAACTAATAATACCCTGTATCTTTCTGTAGGTACACATTCTTAGATGACTAAACTGGGTCAGTCATGTACCTACATACTTATCATACATTAACCCTGGTCAAGCTAATGGACCACTTTAAAATTTTCCACATTGGTCTGCTTGATTTGTTGTTATCAACGTCAGTAGTTCGTAGTGTTTCTTCGGTGTTAGAATTTGCATCTGGACGTTGGTGATTTGAGTCCAAGACAGGTCATAAAAATTAGTGAAGTGTAATAATTTGGGGATCTACATTTTTTGTTGCAAAATTCTTCTTGATTTGTTAGGAAAAAGTTTCGCTTCTTCTTGTTTTGTTGAGATTTCTATCAAGCCAGTCCTGTCCTAGTTTTAACCTTTTGGGGCATTTTTACCATTTGATTTGTTTATTCATTTTACATTGGAAAGAAATAAATCATTAATGTTCACATTTTGTTATTTAGACACTCACATGGGTTAATAAACTAGACAACATTGTTGCTTCAGGTTGATGATGTGTGATTGTTATATTTTCTACGCATACTGGTCTAATTAATCAATTAATGAAATACTGGGTCACGTGTTGTACGTACTCATTTTTATTGTGTGGACCAATAGTTAGCATTTTTGATAGGTAGTACTGAAGTAAGAAGATATGAAAGGTGTACGTACTCATTTTTATTGTGTGGACCAATAGTTAGCATTTTTGATAGGTAGTACTGAAGTAAGAAGATATGAAAGGAAAAAAAAAAATTGAATTTTTTTCGTGACCATTCTCTTCCCTCTCTTCATCAGAGGTGGTATAAAAAAATTGGTCATTTTCGTTTTTTTCTGGCTTACTTACCACCCTACTCATTTCTCAGCTACTGTAAACTTAAGACTGTAAGCCACTAGTTGTTTTGCGATGTCTGATCTCCCTAAGAGGTGGTATAAAAAAATTGGTCATTTTCGTTTTTTTCTGGCTTACTTACCACCCTACTCATTTCTCAGCTACTGTAAACTTAAGACTATAAGCCACTAGTTGTTTTGCGATGTCTGATCTCCCTAAAATAATAATAATAACTTTTCTGGAGCGGGATGGATCTTTTGTACGTCTTATAGTATGTATGTACCTATGAATGATGTAGTGTAAGAGTTTACTGTCCTAGAGAGAGGAGGGAAGTGGCGTTTGTATACAGTATTATAGTATGTATGTACCTATGAATGATGTAGTGTAAGAGTTTACTGTCCTAGAGAGAGGAGGGAAGTGGCGTTTGTATACAGTATACGAGTACACCCTGTCGGGTTCGATTCCCGCCCGGGGCTGATTTTATCCTGATGGGATAATGTTCGTTCTCGGAACGGCTGGCTTTCTCCTATTGTATACACCCTGTATGGATTAATATATGAGTCCTATGCCAAAATATTTGGATATGACACTGAGCTCGTCTAGTGTTAACCCATGCTGTGACTAGTGGGTCTATTATCAGATAAAATGAAATGATATCATCCACTCGTGACGACATCGTCAGTCTACTATGTTGTACAATTATACAACGAAATCTCGTTACAACAAACGATTCAGGATTCAGCTCATTCAGCATCTCCCATGAATTTCGTTGTATAAAGGCTCTGTACTTTATTTATTTTAAATACTTAAGGATTTTTCATTGATTTATTGTAACACGATATGACCAACAAGATCTCATTTAGACTGCGGGGGTAAATTGACTTTTCAGTCTCATCCTAGCTGTTTATGAGGTTTATTCTATTTAGACAGGGGTGTAAAGGGACGTTCCTAAGCATAACGTGTTAATATCATATCCCAGTGCTGTGTCTGTGGTCACCCTGTCACATCTGTTCAACCTCAAACCCCCCATGAGGTAAGAACATCCTACATTTGTATAAACCCACTCTAAGGTTTGGGAACTTAGGGGATTTGTATAAGCTTAACCCAACTTTTAGGATTCCTAAGTCTTAGAGTGGACTTTGTATGGAGTTAAACTGATTTGGGAGGAATGTGTGAACATGTTTCAGTTTTCGTGGGTTCTAGATGCTACTGTTCCAGAAAAATAGAAATGGTAATTGTTAGTCATTAGTTCATTACGTAAACAGGAACAAAAAAGTTTGATTTAATGAAGTTTCAATTGTACGATTTGAATTGAACCTTCAGATCATTATTCGAAGATATTACCTACATACTCCAGATTTTCAGGATCCAAAAGTCCAGATTCTGATCCATCAGATCCGGATTTTTCTAGGGTTGCCGTATCG